>NC_141541.1:77635000-77750000 GCF_021556685.1 Rattus norvegicus
GTCTCTCAGCTAGAGCTTGGTTTTGTTTTTATTTTTTTAATAATTTATTTAATTACTTCATTCCCATAGTGCAACTGGTTTGGGTATTTGGTCGTTTCAGTCTGAAATGCCAAAAAGATGAGAAGCAGTCCTTGGACATGTGTTTGCACTAAACCCCGCATTTCTGCAGTGAGAGTTTCCTAACCCTTCCTGAAGCCGTTGCTGCTATCAACGTGCTGGGATGCATTGCTCAGTTACTTTGTCCAAAGCCCTGATGACACTAAGGGGAATGACCTCACAGCTGATAAGAGTTGGCAATTCTGATTGTTTACAAAGCCGCCTCGCCCCGAGATCTCAAGGCACTCGACAACATTTCATCATGTCCTCTCAGTGTTCCCCCAAAGTACCGCCGAGCATAAACGAATGAGGCACAGAAACAAAATGTCAGCCACCGTGCAGGTGGTCTGAAGGGTAAGGAGGGAGCGCCCACCAGCCACACAGGGCTCACGCTCATGGCACCCATCAGTTACTCCAAGCATTTCCTCTCCTGTGGACACGGTTCCAGTGAGGAGCCAACTACGCCTGCATAAGCAGCAAACAGAAAATTTGCTGGTCTGTAGCTGTGTCGGGGAGATCAGATGACAGAGGGGAAAGTGCTCCTGGATGTAAAAGGATATGTTCTCAGGTCTGGGGCCACTGAATTCTCCCCAGTTGGAGTCCCGCTAGTATTTACTATCAGAAAAAAAATGGATCAATATTACAAAAGAGTCCCAGTGACCCAGTTAAAGGAGGGAGGGGGAAGGGGAGGAGAAACAGAAAGGGTAGAGGGAAGAAATTTAAAAGGAGAGAAAAAGAGTTTAAAATCTAATTCAGACTTCGTGTAGCCTTCCAGTACCAAGCAATACCTTATGGACAGGAAACCCAGCCTTATTCACAACGCTTTATTCTACCTTAAAGAGCGTGGTTTCAGGTCTTCCTCTCTTAGCCTCTGTATCTGCCTGCCTGTCTCTGTCCTCTGTCTGTCTCTGTCCTCTCTGTCTGTCTATCTGTGTCTCTCTCCCCCACCGGTGTGTGTGTGTGTGTGTGTGTGTGTGTGTGTGTGTGTGTGTGTGTTTGCACACTCCTGTAACTATGCATGAGCAGGCCAGAGGGGCTTCCCCCTCTAATGTTCTCTATGCTGTTGCCTTGAGACAGAGTCTCTCACTGAATCGGAAACCACCTTTTCAGTGATGGTGACAGGTCAGTGCGCTCCTGAGATCCCCCTGCCTCCATCCCCCACTGCCGAGGCCATTGGCAGGTGCAGCCACGCCTAGCTTTTTGTAAGGAGGTTCAGGGCCAGGCCTCATGCTTGCACAGCGGGCATTCTTACCCCCGAGCCATCCTCCTAGCCCTTGGTACTCATCTTTCTTTATTTCTTCCCACCCCTTCCAGTGCCCCAGAATTATACCCTTGTACCCTACACCAACCACACATGGAAGAATGTCAGCCTTGGAGCAAGGATGGCAGTGGCAGCAGTGTGAGCCAACACAATCTCGTCTTTCAGATATAGAAAACAAGGCACGGCAAAGCTGTATTTATTGGGTGGCAGAGACGCCATGCTAGGCACACATAGCTCAAACTGGTTATGCTAGATCAAGTAGGACCATCTAATAGTTGAGGTTTCTGGTAAGTTGTTAGACAAATACTACTGACCATCAAAGACGTGTGTGTGTGTGTGTGTGTGTGTGTGTGTGTGTGTGTGTGTGTGTATCTCCCTGGAATCATGCCTCTCTGTGCAATCCTGCGGCATTCACTTCCCCTCTGCAACTTGAGAAATTATTTGCCCATGTGCACATAAAGTCTTAATCGAGGCCCAGAGCAGTGTAATTTATCAAAAGCCAGGCTCTGGGGTAAAGCTGATTGGAATTACTCTACCACTCACTCTCTGGAGCTTCCTTCCCTCATCTGGAATATGGGAATATGTAATAGTGTCTATGGCAGGAAGATGTTGAGAGAAATCTGTTTGACCCGATATTAAATAGCAAATGCCTGGCAAGCACTGGAAAGCTGAGCAGCAGCGCCTGCGATGTTCTATTTTGATTTCTGATACTTTGAAGATTTATTTTATTGCTAATTATACATTTATATTGGGGGAGTGGATATATACACGTGTGAGGGCAGGTTCCTATAGAGTCTGGAAGATGGCCTCCAATCCTCTGGAGCTGGAGTTATGGGCTGTTGCGAGCCACCCGATATGGGTTCTGGGAACTGAACTCAGATCCTTCCTCTCCCAATATAAATCCTTAACTGTGTGTAGAGCCAGCTCTCTCCTGCCCTGAGTTCTGATTTTTATAATGCACTCTAATCAAGTATTGCATAACCATCGCTAGACAACGTCTTCGCCTCATCCTTGGGGATTTCTCTACTATGAGAAAGTAATCTGCAACCTTCGGCCCACCCCTTTCCCTTGCTACCCTCTTGCAGGTTCTGTTACAATCTTGACCCTTTCAGCCCACCAATCTCAACGTTTCAAACAAAAGAAAGAGTAGGGAAGTAAAGAGGGGTGCACAGGAGACAGGTACCTCTTGGGGTGCTCCAGACATAAATGAGTTGTTGCCTGAATGTTGCTTCGCACCAAAATACTGGCAAGAGAATGCTTTGTGCCTTAAAAACTGATGATATAGTGTTCTTTGTACTTTAAATGCATGTGAGTGTGTGTGTGTGTGTGTGTGTGTGTGTGTGTGTGTGTGCCCACACACACAAATGTGCACAGGGGTATGAACACAAGTGCACATATCCATGTATGGAGGTCAAAGGTCAGCATCAGGTGTCTTCCTCAATCACTCTCGCCATGTTTTTTGAGGCAGGCTCTCTCACTGAATCTGAGGCTCATCAATTTGGCCAATGGCCAGGCAGACTGGCCAATGAACTTCACGAAGCCACCTGTCTCCGCCCTCCAGCGGTAGCGTTAGAGATGTGGGCCATCATGCTTAGCTTTACCTGGCCTTTTATGGGGATCTAAGCTGAGGTAGGTACCTATGCACGCACAGCAAACACTTTACCAACGACCCAGTCACACTTTAAACATTTTTGTTGAAAATTTTCACAGTGCTCTTCCCTAGCATAGTGAGTTTCTGTGTTCGCATAACTTCAAACTTACTAAAAATTTGCAAATGTAGTACAAATGATTCCCATGGGTTCTTTAAATATATTCACCAGATCTTTTTATACTCCTACCGATTTTCTTTATCCTACTCGCCCCGCATATAAATACTCTGTAACACTAGTATTTCAGGGAGATGGCACACGGGCGGGCGCGCACGCGTGCACACACACACACACGGACACACATGCACACACACGCACACAGTGGGTCCTGTAGGCAGGGGACCATTCTCTTCTGCCATCTTTTCTGTGCAGATTTTCTAGGAACGTGGCATTCCTCTCCCTCCCAGCGCAATGATCATTTCCAGGGAAGGTGGTGTTGGTACAATACTGTTCCCTAGCCCACTGTCTGCTTTCTGTATTTTTAAAGCCTTCCTTTAAAAAAAAGCAGGTGTGGGGCAGATAATAAATGTGCTTCAGAGCCTAATTAGGCCACTTGTTCACCTGGTGACCCCCTTACTGGAGTCATTCTTCAAAGCTCTACTCTAACAAGACCCCCCTGCAAGCCTGTGCAGCCTGCTGTCCCCACCTGGCAGAAATAATTCTCACCCTGCAGCTCACGGCGTGGACTGATGTTGCAGCCCTTCATGTCTTCTAGATGCCATTCACTGGGTCTGCACATGGCACCGTGAGCTTCTCGGGCCTTCAGGACCTTGCTGAGCCAACAGCAGATAATTGGTGTTTAGAAGCCGTTTCCTGGAAATGAGTCAGGGGGTTGGGGACAGAGCTCAGTTACTAGAGTGCTCGCCCGGGCATTCCTGAAACCTCGGTTCCATACCCAGCACCAAGGAAAATGGGTCGGTCTGCAATCTCCCTATTCAGGAGGGAGATGTAGGAGGATCAAAAATTCAGTGTCATCCTCAGCTACAGACCAAATTCAGGGCCAGCTCAGGCTACATAAAACCCTCCTTCAAAAGTGAATGAATGAATGAATGAATGAATACAAGTCAGCAAACAGACAAAAAGAAGCCTCTGCTGAGATGAACTTTAGGAGTTTTTTTGAAAATCCACCAGATGAACGTACCTGAAATAAGGCGGGGAGAAAAAGGGGGGAAAGGAAGAAAAATTGTGTATTTGTTTTAGTGCAAAGATTTCTTTGCTGTTAGCCCAATTTTTTTGTCTTCCTTTCATCCCCAAACCTTGAAACTGCGGGGAAAATAGTTATGTGCAGGGGACTTGTGGAGACTAGACTGGGCCGAGGGCCTTGCCTGGGATCCCGGCAAGCACAGCAGCCCTTGGCAGCCCAGGGTTCCTGCCACGTTAGCACACAGTAACTTTCCGTGAGGCTCTGGGCAGCTAGGCAGGGGGCGGAGCTCAGGGCTGTCCCCTCATCCCTGCTGCAGCCACCGGAGGCCTGGCGCCAGCGTGCCCAGCAACTGCTCCTCCCTGGGCTAACCGAGAAGCCACAGCCTAGCCCTGGGAGCTCTCCAGTGAAATCCAGCTCGTGGTAGGACCTGGTAACTCCCAGGACCTTCAAACCAGAAGGAATGCTGTTCCCAAGGGTTGGGGTATCTTCCTAGGCCAGCCAGTCTGTAGCCAGTCTGGAACCAGCAATGGTTCCATCCTTACCCCATTCTGGTGCAAGTGTCCCAAGCTCTGACCTGGCCTAGCCCACTTCTGCACCGGTTGGGTAGCCCTGTGGGCCTTATCCTGCTATTTAATTTTCGTTTTCTTTTGAAAATGCTTACGTCGTGTTTGCAGACTGCCTAGCACTTTTGCTAACTAACTACTTTACAGATGTGAACTTTTTAATCCTCCTAACAGCCTAGGGAGTAGGTAGCATTGTTATTTCAACTTCGGGGATCAGGAAACTGAAACACAGAGAGTCACAGTCACTTAAGACAAGATGCCTGCCCTGGATGAGCTGACGTGGAACTTTCAAATTCTTCCCCTCAAACACATTCTTACCGTCTACATTGCTTCCATTACTCTCTTTAACATTTGACACTTTGTGTCAGGTTTTGAATGGCAAAAGATACCTTAACATTTCCCTCATGCTAGGTAATACCAGGCCTCCAGAGGGGGGTGAGGAAGCATTGCCTGATCTACAAACAATAGGATTTGGTTGACGGAGGAAACATATAAGAGATGCTGAGATATACCGACCCTGGCACCTTTGGGTGTTAGAAAATCGGGGAGGGGGGCTTAAGGAGGAGGAGTGGTTAGGGAAGGCTACCGAGGGTGGACAGAGCGCTCTTAGACAGTCAAATGCACTTTGGATAAGTGAACAAAGAGGATCTGCCTGTGCACGGTTCAGTTGCCCCAAGCACAGGCAAGGATGCTGGCCTCCTGGAAGTCCCTGAAGGAATACGCCTGGTTCTAAGCCTGCATAGCCTAGCCCTTACCATGCACCGTACTTTGTTGTTGTTCTGCTCCTTCTGAGTCATGATGAAGAGGTCAGAATGGGTTGTTCTTGCGCCTCAGACCCCGAGGACCTTTCTATGGTGAAGTTAAGATAAGGAAAAAACATGGGCAGATACCTATGGAGAACCCTATTGTATTATATGAAAACTTAAAAAACAACAACAACAACAACACACATATATTTAAGGAAAGGTGGGCAAAAAGGAAAGGCGGAGGGAGATCCACTTGCAAGCAGAACCTCAGCTTGTTTGCATGGGTTTCAATGCCATGAGATGCAGCTAAGGATAGGTGGCTATTGTAATTGAGATCCTGGGGCTAATGATGAGTTTCGTAGGTGCCTGCAATCTTATATTCCCCAACCCTGTGTGTGTGTGTGTGTGTGTGTGTGTGTGTGTGTGTGTGTGTGTTTCTAGGTTTTGGTATACATGCACCTATGTATACATGTATAATATATATATATATTCCTCCCCTCTGTGGGACCAATGGAAGGCATCAAGGATCTTCCTTCCTTAATCTCCCCCTTATTTGCTGAGGCAGTGAAGGTAAATCTCACTGTTTACACTAGACAGGGTGGCCAGCAAGCTTCAAGGACCCACCTGTCTCTCCTCCCAACACTGCAGTCACTGGCATGGGCTGCTACACCCAATTTTTGAACGGTTCTGGGAACTTAAACTTGGCCCTCTTTCACAATAAGCAGCTGTCATTCAGCCCCTTATAATATCCCCATGAAAAAAAGTTTTAGCAAAACAAAAATCAGGACTGCCAATGGCAGATGCCAAAGTGAGTCTCGAAGCTCTGTTATCTGTGAATGTGGGTGATCGTATTTGTAGCCTCAAGATGTTTTGCCCCCGGAATGAGCAAGTGAAGCCATGAGGGTGGTAATATTAAACTCAGTCCCCAACAGAAGGAAATCGGAACTTGGTGTTCAGAGAAAGATGATCCCTTGAGGAGCGTGTGTCAGTTTCTGCTGTTTTTATTGCTACAATCATGCTTTAAATCAAAGAAGCCATTACTTCGCAGTAAATTCTGAAGCACACTTTTCATTATGAGACATTACGGTAAGCAGTTTTTGTCCAACATGATTGCAATTAGGGCTTAGTGAACCACAAGGAGAGGCCGTCTGTGTAGGGTGCATTAGTGTAGCCCTGCTTGCCAGGAACAAGGTTTAACCTTTTGTACAGCAGTTGGGGTTGAGAAGGTTCCAGAGTATGCCCTGAAGAGGCCTGTCAGGTTTTCTTTTGATCAGGAGACACCTAGTTTATGTTTTGAAGACCACTCCCTATTTAAGCTGAGTACCTTTGGGCATGTGGCAACAGGAGGTGTCGACACAGATATGGAGAAATACCACAGGGGCTTCCAACACAGAGGAGTAGCAAGAGCTGGGGGAACAAAGCTGAACAGAAAATAATTCCAAAGAAGCACTCCATTTCTACACTGTAGGAATGTTCAGAAGCGACATCTGCAGAGTTCTGTGGGTGACTGGGGAGGGAATAAAGCTCACCAGAGAGATGACTTCCTGCTATCTTGCAATGAGAAGACAAACTTTATTTTGTGTTTTATTTGTTGACACAAGGTCTCATCACGTAGCCTTAGCTATCTTGGAATTCACTGTGTAGACCAGGCTGGTCATGAAATCACAGAGGTCCACCTGCCTCTACCTCCCTGGAACTAGGATTAAAGGCAGGTGCCACCACAATCAGCCAAGTATTTTTCTTTTCATCGCAAAAGGAGAGAGAACTTATTACTTAAGTATACAGAGTATCATGACGAAAATAAATACGTGAAGAGCTGTGTCCAAATATTTTAGAGTTAACTGAAGTTTGAGAAGGGCAAATACAGCATGGAGCAGGCACTTTGTTTCCTTATATTTTCATCTAGCACTTCAATGTCTTAAATATCTACTGAGCATCACTGTATGTCACATGTCTGGGTACCACTTTAGATGTAAGAGACAGGATTAATGCAGGACTAATGGTGTGTGTGTGTGTGTGTGTGTGCGCGCGTGTGTGTGTGCGTGTGTGTGTGTGTGTGTGTATGTGTGCACGCGCGCACGTGATATAAGTGTTGGTGTGGTGGGGGAGTATGGGAAATGGTATTTTGGATGTGTTTAGGGAGGCTGTTTGTGTTGTCTAGGAATTCAGTAAGGTCTGAGGTAGCAACTTAGCAAGAGGTAGAACTTTGGAGTTGAGAACAGACCATCTACAGTCTACCCCAGAAGGAATGCTATCAGAAATGATAGGGGCAATCTCAACCTCAGTGTCATATATGGGATTTTTTTTTCCTCTAGAATATATAACTCCTACATTTACAAGTTAAGGAAAATCAAGGCTAAACTTCATTGGCAACAGTTATAATTTCTTTCCATCAGTTAAGTAAACAGGCATGTATTCAGGACTAGCTGGATGCCCTACCTTGAATAATTTACTTATTTAATCTTCAAATATGAACAAATGTGCCAGGCACTGTAATGGGCTCTAGAACTAATCTAGAGTTTTCACGGCCCTACTAGTGATTTGAGGACAGAACAGAGACAGCTCATGGGGCAGCTATGCGGTTATGAACTTTCCTTTCCTCTTCTCCTGTGTATGTGTATGGTGTGTGCAGTGTGTTTGGAGGCTTGAAGCTGATATCTAGAGTCCTTCTCAATCACTCTCGATCTTAACAGTCTTTTGATGAACCTAGGGTTTACTGATATGGCTGTCACCTTCCATCAGGGTCCCCATGCCCTCCTCTTCTGAGCTCTGGAATTACATGTGGGCTGCTACACCCGGGCAGCATTTAGCTTGGATCCGAATTCTCATCCTTTTGCTTTCGTCGTAAGCACCTTAACTATGGAGCCGTCTCCCCAGCCTTGTTGTCAGCTCCCCCCCCCCCGTTTGTTTGTTCTTGGAAGCAATTTTGAATTGTGAAAGTCTTGGCCAAAGTGCATTGTCTGTGGACCATAGCTAATAACAATGTACTGTTACTACAAGGTCTTGCCAATAGGTAGATTATAGCTGCTTTGTCAGACAGGTGAAAGAGCAGGTAACCAAGACAATGGGTATGTGTTCTTTTTCCCCTACAGTAACCATTTTACCCCATGTGAGAGGTGGGTGCATGTTTTGTGCCAATCTGTGACATGCCTTAAATATTCAGAATAAAATGGGCTTAAAAAGAAAGCATTCTCTTTTAGGTAGAGCTTTTCTTTTACAGAAAAAAAAAAAAGCTTGCCCATCAAGTGTTCTTCAAGTTATTTTCCCTGAAGCCCACCCAGTTAACCCCATTTCCTATGAAATGCCTCCTGGTCCCCTCCTCCAGCATCCCTTTACTTCTCCCCAAACCTGTCATGTGTTACTGAACCTTTATATGGACCACAAGTTTTCAAAGTTCCTATTTACAAAAGATACCAGTAAAACAGCCATCGGGACTAGGGAGACGGCTCAGCTGGTCACGTGCTTACTACCTAAGCATGAAAGCTTGAAGACCTGAATTTGGATCTCGAGCACCCACATGAAAAAGCCATGCATGGAGGTGCACATCTCCACCCAGCACTGAGAGGCAGAAACTAGCAGACCAGTGAATCACACTGGCCCATCGGTGAGCTCCAGATTCTGAGAGACGCCCTGTTTCTGCTTCAAAAAGTAGAGAATAAAAGAGGATGCCTCACATCAACCTCTAGCTTGCCCATGTGCATACACACACACACACACACACACACACACAGAGAGAGAGAGAGAGAGAGAGAGAAAGAGCAGTGGCCTTCATGCAAATGAAAGGGGTCCTAGAGGGATGACACACAAAGTGTTACTAAAAAGTAAGGTGATTGAGATGAGAGGGCAAGATGGCCTCATACACACTGAGGTGGCTTCACAGGCCCTCCCGGCAGAAGCACCTATGGTGTTGCTATGAAGAAACCAGACCACAGGTACTTATGTGCATGCAGGTGTTCTTGCATATGTTAAGCCAGATATAAAGTGTTTTGAATGCGTCTGTGTACACATTTATAAAGTTTTTTTGTGTATTTTCTAACCCTTTTTCATATTGAGCTCTATACCAGTCATATTAGCCTCTCCCTGGAGTGACAGCACATTTGGGAGGAAATGAACACAAATAACTTGGGACCATAAATTCTGGGCTGCCCATGTGTGATGGCAGCCGGCACATGGGGCAGGGGCAGATGGAGAAGGGGAAGGTAGCCAGCCATTCTACTCCAGGCAGCTAAGGGTTTCCAGGGCTGGTCTGAGTCGTTCCTTGCTCATTAACAGAGGGTTTGTCATCTAGAGAACTGGTTGCCATGTGTTGTTAGGAGTTCAGGACAAACAGGTTTCAGCAACACTCAGAGCTTTTGGCAAGCCGAAAACATAAACAGTTTCCTTATGAGCCTGGTTGGCGGGAGCAGTGTCCCCGAGCCTTGGCTATCTTGAGCACGCATTCTTCCTCATGCAGCAGAGATCGTTTCTTGGAGGTCTTGCTGGGTGAGCACAAACCCTGTTTTGGCCTTCTCCCTGCTGTTGCTGGAACCCCTAGGGCAGTCAGTGTCACCTGCCTATTGAGATCTGATAATCCCTGAGTCCCATCCCCTTGGCACCGTGGGGAGGAACCTTTTATTTCTCCTTTTACACATGTTGCAAGGGCCAAAGATACGGGCTGGTGGGGGTGGGTATTATCCCTTCCTGTTTCCGGCTCCCAGGTGAGATAGGCCTGCCCTCGTGGAACTTAGAAAGAGTTGGTCTCAGAGCTCAGCAGAGAGTAGAAGCCACCCAGTGTCCCTTTATCTATATCTCCTGACCCCCAAACGTTGTCACACATAACACAGTAAATGATCAGAACCACCAGCTCAGCCTCTGGTTTCCACATGAGGATGAGGAGGATAGGGCTAGCTATGAGGAACTAATCCAAATTTATGTGCTAGAACACAGGTAGCCACGGAGCTGCTTTCAACATGCCCCTGACACTCTCGGATCCCTGAGGAGGCTACCCTCTTCCTTCCAGGATGTAATCAGTCTGTACGTTTAGTCATTCTTAGTATGAGAGTTTGTATCTGTCTTCTCCCTGCAGGACAGTGAGATACACTTTACTGGGGTGCCTACTAGATCTGAGGCCTTTTGTGCCTATATAAGCATAGGTAGGTTGCTGCGTGTATAATGTCACTTAAACCTCCTGATAACTATCAGGATCAAAGATCCTGCTTCCATTGAGAAAGCCGAGTTTCAGATGTTAAGCAACGTCTACAGTTCACATGACGGGAGTGACAGAGATAGCTTGAGCCTTAGTTTGTCAGGACTGGATAGACCCTGTTCCTTCTGCTGAGCCAGGCTGGTCCCCTTCCCCCCTCCCCCTGGGTATCCTGTGGAACCCAGCACAGAAGCCTCGTCTTTGCAAAGTGGATTATTGGTCAGCTAGACCCCAATGGTCTGAACTCTCTGTCCCGACCTCCTCCTCACTAGTGAACCTGTGGGTGCCCCTTTTCCTTCCTTTTCTTTTTCCAAAGATGCATACAGGCGTACCAAAAGAACAACTCTCACTGATCCTCCACAGCCAGCCAGAGCCCCCCAAAGAAGCATGTTTACCTCCCCATCTCACTCTGTGTATTTGATCATTTCTCACCACCTTCTTTCTACAGTCAATGGCTCCAAGTCAGCTCCATCAGCCAGTGGCCCAGCCACCAGGTCTGTGCTGGCTTCCCTTCCTGTCAGTCAACACTGGCCCCTCTCCATGCTGCTAGGTGGAAAGTGTCCCCCATAAACCAAACTAGCTAGTTTCCATCCCCGACACACCCACTGCCTGAACCAAGGAGCCCGTGGACCTCCAAGGGGTGTTCATAGAATTCAGTTTCCATCTAAATGCTCCAAGTTCATTGTAAGAAAGGCCAAGGCGCCGGGTTATAGTGGCACATACCTGTAATCCCAGCACTCAGGTGGCAGAGACAGGCAGACCCCCAAGTTCAAGGCCACCATGGTTTACAAGAACAAGTTCCAGGATAGCCTAGGCTACACAGAGAATCCCTGCCTTGAAAAATAAAATAAATTTAAAAAATTAAAAAAAAAAAGAACAACCAAGGAAACTGTTGGAGAGATCAAAGAGCCCATTTACTCTCTAATCTACTAAATATATATGTCCTTTCCTGTCATATATAAGTATCAATTTAATATTTGCAACGGCAACATGGGTTCCTGGTGGGACCCTCCATGTCAGACACCATATGTCTATCTAAAGGAAAAGGTTGCAAGGTTGTCACAGCAACTTTTTTGCCCCATGGTTCCTGCCCATGAGGGCTGTCGCTCTGTCTGAGATTTTTGGGGAAGTGCCCCATCTCTAAACAGTAAGATTAACAGAGAGAATTGTTTTCTCGTGTCCTCATAACCCTGATCTTAACCCCCAAATCCAGACGACAGCTTTGAACACTATGGCAATCACTCCTTCATTTCAGTAGCCTTTGAAGTGTTTGTGCGTTTGTTTTTTAAAGAAACCCACAAGAGACATCCCGTGAACCCCTGGGACCCCGGAGGGCATTTTTCAGAGAGATGTCTGTGGAGAAGTGGTCAGTAGCTGTAAGGGGAAGGTGCAGTAACTGAACAGGCAACTGAGGCTCAGAAGGATTAAAACTCACCTGACAAGTGACAAATGAGATTCAAACTTGGACCTGACCCCAAAGCTTTGGCGACTGACCACCCAACTCTCTCTCTTTGAAAATTCTTTGCTGAATAGGAAGGCAGTCCACATGCCGTGTCCAAGGTGTTCCATAAACACAGGTGACAACGAAGAGGGATTTGAGAAGGTTCGATGGTCCCTGACACACAAAGAAACAAATGTAAATGCATTCGAATACTATGAGAGAGGCCATCAACAGGGGACTTATTACTCATAATTGATTTTACTAGTATTTTAGCATCTGACCCGTTTCTCTTAATTGAATCGGAGTGCCTTACGCAACACATTAGTTTTACTGACTTTGAAAAGACGTATAATCACCTTCACTTACACATGTATTTTTTTTTAAGAGCAGGATTTCAAAGATAATAGTTTCTGAGCTGTGGTCTTAGAGCTAAGTGACACATAATTAGAGTTTCCTTCCCTAGGAAATGCCTTTTTAGAAGTACAATTGTGTTGTGTTACGAAGGGAAAATAAAATAAAGGTTATTTTACAAAATGATCAGAGAGGTCACCCTGAACAAAAATAAAATAATGTCTATTAAACCCGTCTGAAGAGTTTCACATTGAGCCTCTAGAGAGAATGCTCAAGGATTATTCTGCCCTCCGTTGGAAATTTGTAATTCCAGAGCCCTTAAAATATAAACTAATTTCATGTTTCCAGAAAGTACTGTCCCACTGGAAAGAGAGATGCTTATAGGTACAGGAGGGCTTTCTTCCTGACAGAGGATGTCACTGGTATCAAGGTGCTAAGACTGGACTTGATCATGCCTGACCCAGCCATTTATAAAGGGTCACCACTCGGGAACAGTCCAGGAATTTCTTCTGTGAAGGAGTTCTAAGTGATGACTCTAACAGGCTCTCACTGGGCATGCTCACACTAGTTTCTGCCAGGGGTTAGTTAGAGGCTCAGAGGAGTGTTCCAAGACCAGGCCATGTTATTTTGACTTTTCCTGTTTTCAGGCCTCATCTTGGACGAGAAAGAGTGTCCGACATCAGCTTTGATGGATTAAAAGTTGATGGAGCATTGAGTAGGAACAGTGGTGTGGAAGAGATATCAAAGAAAAAGGAAATTCTTCATTTTGAGAACCTGCAAAGCATGGGTCTCACCAGCTCCCCGACGGCCCTCCATTGACATCTGTTGTCTGTTAGTTTCTAAGGCATCTGATCTCAGAGCCGTCAGAGACGGCATCCAAGAGGAAAAAAATGACAAAGTGAGTTGGAAGGAACATTTCTCTGGGTTCCTTCTCCGGTGCCCAACAGGGAAAGCCCCCCGACAGAAGTCCTGCCTAGTCTAACTTGAGGCCACCCATTGGCTGGTGGGACTAGGATAAAACGTGAGCACCTTTAATGTGGGGTTGAAAAAACGGAATGCCAGGAAGTTAAAAGGACTTAGGGGGAAATGTCCTTTGGCCTTCCTCTGCATGACAGGATTCTGAAGTGGCAGCTAGTGAGCAGAGTAGACTCAGTTAGTCCAGTCAGAGGAAAAAAGAGTGAGACCGGAGGACCAACATCAGTGGTATCTTTGAGGACAGTGATGAAAGAATGGAGAACAGCTCGGCCAGAAAGGCGGGGCTCTCATCATGCTTCCCAAGGCAGCTCGTGTGCCCCGTCTCCGGCCAGCTCTGAGAGCAAGTGCACCCTGCCCATTGGGTCAAGTTTCTTGAGCACCTACTATGCGTCCCGGGCACTCCAGACCCTTCATGCTAAGAAGATTCCATCCATTTTTCCCCCTTCCTAAACTAAAGATTCTTTGAAGAAGGGACAGACGGTGATCCTGTTTTCTGCCTATACAAGGAAAAGGGAAATGCAGAATGGAATCATGGGAGAAAATACCTCTCATAGGAATCCAGCGCTGTGTACATGGACGTTTCTCAGGGAAGTTAGCATGATGGGGGAATGGAGTCTCGCTTTCCTCCTCTGCTGACTTATGCTGGTACTGGCTGGAAACATGGAAGGGTCTTGAATGACTGATTAGAGACAGTAGAAATTGAAACAAAGTGTCAGTCACTCCCGAATTGGGGCGGGGGTGGGGGTGGTGGGCATTTCTTGGACACCTTTTGAGAGCTGAGAGATTGAACCCATTCAAGATGAAGAAATGTTCCATTCCTGGCTCTCTCAGCAGAGCGAAGACAGTACTGTTGAAAAGACATTCTATCTATTATGGGATGCAGATTCCCTTTGACAAGGTCTCCTCAGAAACCTTCCATGCCAGGACTCCTTAGTTTTATCTACAAACTTTTGATAGGCTTCTAATTTTTTTTTTTACATTATCTATCTCTCAAACTTGAGGGACTCTGAGCAGTTACTTACCTTAAGACAGAATATTTTTTGAAACCTCTGTAAGTCATTTCTTTGAGTAAAATTTAAAACATTTATTCAGATGGCTGCCAGGTTATACCCAATTAAAAAAAAAAAAACAACTCTTTAGTTTTCTCTCTCTCCCCTCTCTCTCTTGCATGTGTGCACGTATATGTATGTGTGTGTGCGCGCGCGCGCGTGCGTGCGTGTGTGTGTGTGTGTGTGTGTGTGTGTGTGTGTGTGCGCGCGCGCACACGCGCGCGTGCGTGCGTGCGTGTGTGTCTATCTTATTGCTGGTTTGTGCCTTGTCCGCCGTCACCTACTTGGTAATCATGATGAGAAATGAGGTCTAAAACTGATTAAGGCGTCCGATTTTATTTTTCACTCTAAGGGTCTCATAAGATGCGACTAGCCATTTATTTCATCTGGCTCATTGTCGATCACACCAGCATGTTTTTGCCTCCTTGCTGCAAGTTTCTTTGTACTCCTGGTTCCCAGCCATGGCCCTGCTTCCTGCTGAATTAAACCAAAACGCAGACAAAACCAAAGAACACATCTCCCCCAAAGGTCACGCAGGAGGTCACCCCTGGTGAGATGGACATTGCAGATGTGGTAGAAAGATTAGAGGTGGCTTTGATGGAACCTTCCTCTGTTCTTTGCCCCTGCTCCTCAGAGTGGGAGACCCAATAGCTTGTCATTGCCTTGTATTATTGAAGACTTTTGACAGGCACCTCCCGGAAAAATGCCCCACAGATCCTGGAGAGTGTGTGTGTGTGTGTGTGTGTATGTGTGTGTGTGTGTGTGTGTGTGTGTATTTTACACAACACTTCAGAATGATTGAGGTGTTCAAAAGGACTTTGCCAAGTGAGCTCTTTGCAGGGCTCAGATTCCCATAGGTTGCCCTTCCTTAAGGTCCCTCGGTGGCCCTTCTGCTTCGTTTGATGACAATTTCTGTTCATTCCAGATTGTATTACTTCTCTTTAGCAGCTTCAAACAGCTCCCTGGAGCTGCGGTTTTAGCATTTGGGTGCTGATCACATCGGTCCTGGACTTTTGTTATTTTTCCCCCTTTGAAGGTTTCTCTCCGCTCTTCTGTTTTCGGTGGCTTCGGCTTTCATCTCTGCTGCCTTTTCTGCCACGGTGTTATCTATTCATTTGAGAGAGTCTGGCCATTCGGGCCTCTGAAGATGAGGCCATTCCCTCCCTTCTGGGCCCTGACTGCCTCAGTGGGTAGTCCCCAATTGGGGCTTTTCATCAGGCAACAGTGGGGACCCCTCTTCGGGCTGCTACTTTGGTGCCGTGATAAGAATTATTACACCACAATTTCATTTTTTATCAACCTCTTCTGTGTCTTCTCGTTTAGGGTTGAGATGCTGGAATTTCTGGCATGGCTGGTACTTTTAGAAATGGGTTCATCTCTGATCACGGCAGATAATGAAAGGGAGGCCACCTTATCTCCATCTCAGGCACTTTTCACAAATGACCTTTTCTGTCTCTTTCCTCATTGTGACCAAATGACCAGAACATCGAGCAGGGGTCACACTTTGAGGGTTTGAGTCCTAAGGCTTCCTACCTGAGACTTTATCTAAGTCCTTTGCTAAATACGTTGTTCCCAATCCTTGACATGAATATTGCATGCTATTTTGCCTACTTAAATAGTTCATGCATTTTATTTCAAAAACTCTTGGGCCAAGTAATATATTTTTTATATAATTTGAAGATAATATACCCTGTAAGTGTTCTTTTAACTGTTTGTATGTGTTCATGTGTGTGGGTGCACATGTAACAGGGTGCTTGTATGTGTTGGTGTGACTGTATGGAGAGGCTAGGACAATGTAAGGTGTATTTATCATTGATTTCCACCGTGTGTGTGCGTGTGTGTGTGTGTGTGTGTGTGTATGTGTGTGTATGTGTGTGTATGTGTGTCTGTATGTGTGTGTATGTGTGTATATGTGTGAGTGTGACTGTGTGTGTGAGTGTGTGTGTATGTGTGTGTGAATGTATGTGTATATATGTGTGTGTGAGTGTGAGTGTTTGTGTATATGTGTGTGAGTGTGTGTGTGTATGTGTGTGTATGTGTGTGTATGTGTATGTGAGTGTGTGTGAGTGTGTGTGTATATATGTGTGTGGGAATATGTGAGTGTGTGTGTGTGTGTGTGTGTGTGTGGTTGAATATGGTGCTCACTAATTGGCTAGACTGGCTGACCAGTGAGGCCTGAGGATTCTGCTGTCTTCACCTCACAAGGCTGAGGTTTGCTGTCACACTCTGGTTTTTACCTGGGTGGGATCTGAACTCAGATCCTTAAGTTTGCACAGCAGGTGATTTTACACCCCTCCCCCATCTCTCTAGTATAATAATTTTCTCAATTAATTTTCATACCATGGTGAAAATTGTTAAAAGAGTAGATCTGTGGAGCCCAAAGGTCAAGCATCCTTTAGATATGGACAGAGGTTTGCTTGAGACTTAATCCCAGGAAGCCCTCTTTCGTGGTCTTTATGTTTTAAGTAGATTGATGAAGAGATGTCACTTGGACATATATTCTTCCTGCTATCATGGAGATACCTTTGGCCCTGTATATCTGTTACCTGAAAGGTTGAAAGACCATAAAGTGACCATCAAATCTCTGGGCCTGGTTTGTATAGCAGGTCACTTGAGCTGGTTTCTGAAGACTAATAGGAAGCTCAATGAATTGAAACCTAATTGCTAACTTATTGGTGGCATGCAAAAAGGTCATGAAAATTATCTCTATGGAGGAAATAAACAGATGGTATTTTGTGTGTGTGTGTGTGTGTGTGTGTGTGTGAGAGAGAGAGAGAGAGAGAGAGAGAGAGAGAGAGAGAGAGAGAGAGAGAGAAAGTTTCCCTTCCCCTCTTCCTCTACTAGCAGGAGTTGGGACCATTTATCTGCAGACCATTGAGGTGTCTGCAGAGTGGCTATCATCTGACAGGTGAGGAAGTGGCAGTTTCCACACCTCCCACAATTTAACTGATTTTCCTGAATGTGTGCCAACTGCCCTGGCAACAGGTAGGCATGTTTTTTTGTTTTATTTTAATGAGTTGCCATAGCTATTGAAGAAGGCATTGGTATCACATGTGTGTATAAAGGCGCCCTTTGACAGAACAGTTGCCTCACTCACACCGAAAGGAAACAGTTGCCAAGTTATGCTGAGGTTTTCCTACTGTTTTCCACTGAATTTCCCCTTACTGCTAATCTTTTCTTCTCTAGAACGTTGGCAGGTTCAACATTGTACACAATTAGCAATGGCAACAAATATCTTAATAGAAAGATCCATATTTAAACCCAGCTCAGAGTTATCCAAGGAAGCATTTGACGTGCAAGTCTAATTTAAATAGAGGTGGGGGGTGTTTGGATCACTTTATTGTATCAATGTTTGGCAGACATTAGAACTGAATGAAAACTCCATGTGTCACAAAGGTGTGCTACTAAGTAAAAATATTTTTTCTGCCAGGAGACCTCAGGGCAATTCTCACTAAACCCAAAATAGCCAAACTCCTGACTGTAAGTTCTTTAGTAACAAGGTTCATTTTTACAGGCACACATACCAATTCTGCATATGCAGACAATTGAGAAGAAATGAGATGTCCCCTTATAAATTAATTTTTCTGAAGTATGTATCTATAAGTGCTTAAACAACTTCACTTTTATTTTGCAGGGGAAGGGTTTTCAAAATATATTATGTAAGTCCCTGTCTTCATGAGCTAAGTCATTCTTAATGATTCAAAGCTATTATAAACTTAATTATTATGACCTTCACAGTATGCCGTAACACAAGATGTCCTCAAGACACCCAAGGTGTGGCTAGTGGCTGGCCCTTACACTTAGCGATCCTGTCCTGTCATGGTTTTTCAGCCATTTTGTCTTTTATAAAAAAATCTTCCATTACTAATTTATCCTGTATTTTTCTTTGCTCTTAATTGCAAAAGTCTAAGCTGATCGTATAATGTTCTTTCTCTAATAACTTTTGTAAATTCAAACTCGGGGCAGCATGACTTTCAGAATTCTGTCTTCCAGACAGGAAAGCCATCCTAGTGACTGCCAGAAGCTTGCTTTTGCAGCCCATGGCCTGAACGAAGTCTCTCAGATTTTAGTGGGTGTCTTTGTAATACTGTCCATCTGTCTATCTCTCCCTCCTTCTCCTCCTCCTCTTCTTCCTCCTCTTCCTTCTCTCCTTCTGGCCATTTTATTATTGTTTTCTACTACATTGCATGTATAAGGCTTTCAAGTGAGATGTCTCTAATTGTGGAAGGTTTTATCACAATTATCCTTCTCTGACTGCAGTTAGCCTTGTGCACACACTGAAAATGGGATTCCTTATCCGAATCTTGATGACAGTGTTTTATGCAAAAGAGCCCGGCTCCTTTAACTTCCATTTCAAACCTTCCTACAGCATCTCACCCAAATGCTTCTCCAAGAAATATCTCTGAAGAAAATTTAAAATTACCATTACAACACACACTGTATACCAACATAGCTTTCTAAGAACTGTGATTGTCTTTCGTGTTCTGGAAAACACTTCTGTTTTTCACACCTCAGTTTTAAAAAAAATTAAGAAAGTCCACACTGAGTATAAATGATTAAAAAAAAAAAGGCAAGAAGATGAAAATAGAATTATTCACAAACGCAAATTCCAAATGCATTTCAACTTTCCTATAGGAGTCTTTTGCTGATGCAAAAGTCCATGGGTCTTTATTTCACATACTAGCATTCATTCTTTCCTGATGACGACAGCATTTATTTAATGCCCTCTGGGCCCCACCAGGGATGCATATGCATATCAGACTCATTCTCGGGAAATACTCACTTTGGCCTGAATTCCAAGGTTTTGTGAGTCACAGCCCAGCTGCCCTATGTTACTTAGGCTCCTTCCACTAGTTCAAACCGAAAGCTCTCAAGTGAAAAAAAAACTTGTTTTTCTTTTTTTTTTCCTCAAATTATCCTTGATTCACTTAGAATGATCCCAAGTATATATAATATATGTATATTGTTCTGGAAAGGAATTAGCAACAGAGATATCATTTTCCTTCTCACTGACGAGTAATTCAGAAGCCCAATCCAGGAGCATGAACCAATAGCGACCCTCTACAGAGCATGCCAGGAGCACGCCTTGTTGGCAGATGCTGGTTTAAATGCCAGATTTGATTCAGATCCGTCATTTGTCTCCTGATGAGAATTTATGGGTTGCGGGGGCGGGGGGGGGTGGAGTTGTCTCTGGAAAAGTTAATATAAACGTAAGTTAGGTGGCAATGGGAGGTTTGTAAACAGCCACTACTATGACTCTCTTCTGCTGTGTGGTCAAACGCATGGAGGCAGCATCTCTCCTTCTGGGCCGTTGTTCCTTTTTGCTGCCAGTGACTCATCTTCTAGAGACCCGTGATCTTAAAGAGTGTCCCTTAATCATATCTGATGATGGTGATTTTTATAAGGCAATCATTGGTATAAATTTTGAGTGTGGTAAGCGCTGGGTGACAGATGCGGTCTCTGACCTGCCATTGCACAGACTTAACACTGTTTCCTTAGCCTTAGGCACGCGCAGGCGGGATGAGGCAATTCCACAGATATTGTTCACGTTTTATGGCCTTGAAATCTTAAGGAGCACCTCAGAAACCATTTCAGATAGAATCATGATATGTTTGTTAATTAAATATGTATTTTAGGAATGCTTGGAAGAAGGGGGGGAAAAAGACATCATATTTCCAGAGAGGACAAACTTCTGTGTTTGAAGCATCACTTTTAAACATTCAACAAATCTTTTTGAAGTAGAATAAATTAGCAGCTTCTTTTAATTCAGACCATCTTGGTGCTACGTTGTTAGAAAATGGTGCCAGTACTAATTGCGAAGGCTAACAGAGTCTACATACAGTCTTAAGTACTCATTCTCTCAGGAGGGTAGAGTCTGACATCCGAAACGTAGAGCACACAACTAGAGTGTCCGGGAAACAAAACATCTACTTTGCAGTAGAAAATTCTCTGAATGCTTAGGTTTCCCTGAGTCAACTATACCGGTCTATGGTCTTACCCAGATGGACATCAGGTCCCTGTGGACGCTGTCATATATTTTGCATTGTTTTTGTTTGTTTGTTTTGTTTGTTTGTTTGTTTGTTTTGGTACAGACTTCTGACTCTGGTTTATAAACTATCCTGATGCACTAATGATCAGAAACCAACAGTTTGCCAGGTTCTAAGTGTTTGTGTTTATTAACTTTTCAGGTCTTTCCAAAAGCCATTACTAGAGCTAGGTAGGACCTTATGTCGTTTCAGTTTTATAGATAAGGACACCGAAGCTTACAGTCCCAGAGCCAGTCAGTGTTAAGCCTGGGATGGGAAGGAATCCTATCCCGCCCCAGCATTCTTTCTATCATGTGTTCCAATTTCAGCAAGACATTCGCTTAGTTGACAAATATTTACCCAGCAACTGGATGTGCCAGACACTGTGATAAACCTTGGAATCATGGGAAATACAAAGAGACTAAGATGGTGTTTTCCCTAGCTCTAGACATAAGAGCACAAATGATTACCAAAAAACAAGTGAGTGAGGCTGAGGAGCCAACTCTGGATAAAGGCATCTGCCACCAAGCCTGACAGCCTGAGTTCAATCCCAGAGACCAGCATGGTGAGAAGCAAGAACTGACTCTGGCCTGTGGTCCTCTGATGAAACATGCACACATGCATGCATGTGTATACATACACAAGAACCCTCATGTACACACACACACGTACACATACACACTTAATTTTTTAAAAAGAAATGGCATTAGGGAAAGAACAAGGTGAATTAAAAACAAACAAAAAAATGAAGGTAAAATTCAGGTTTACAAAAAGAGCAGCCTGCAACTGGGTGCCCAGGACTTTGCTGATGGAGGTTGGGGGTTTCTCCATGACCTTCCAAAGACAGTGGCATTTA
Source organism: Rattus norvegicus (assembly GCF_021556685.1). Classification (NCBI taxonomy): domain Eukaryota; kingdom Metazoa; phylum Chordata; class Mammalia; order Rodentia; family Muridae; genus Rattus; species Rattus norvegicus. The sequence continues at coordinate 77,656,340 of NC_141541.1, forward strand.
AACTGAGAGTTCTGAGTGACAGCGGTGAATGGAGAAGTAGCATACTCTGTTTTCATTATTGATGGATTTTATATTTATGAATTTTTACAAGCGTTAACATTTATTTGTGACCCCTCAAGTCAGTCCTGGTTTTCCGAGCTCAGACAGACAAGCAACCGTGCAGGGTGTCCAATCGTTCCTGGCCGAGGTCAGCCGAGGTAACGTTCTGCCTTCTTGTTTCACCTCTCGGATCATAAACTAATGGGCTTTTCCCAAAGTCTGTTTAACGCCACATTTGTCTAATCTCTGTGCTTTTTGTTGATGACCTCACTGTTTAAAATGACTGGCAGCGTTATGCTCGCCAAAGAGCCGTCTGGGACTCCTAAATGCAGGAGGGCTTATGCTCTGAAAGCTGCCTTCGGCCACAGATCCAGGACTCATGGTACAGTTGGCTATGAGTTTAATGTAATGAATCAACGTAATGCATCAAACAGGGTGGCTTTAAACAGAACCACGAATAGAACAAGGTTATGTTTTCACCAGTTGGCAAAAATGCAACAGGCACAGACCGGCAGAAGGAGAAGGAGAGCCCCACGTTGTCTCTGGGCAAGATGATTACGTGGGTGGCGTTTCTGCTGACTTCATTAAGTACAACTATAACGAACAACCAGAGAAGCAATACATGGGCGAGCATCAGATAGCTACAAGTGCGGTGTGTATCCAGAGCAAATGGGAGCACACACATTTCTGCCTAGAACGCAAAACAGCACAGCCACTCTGGCAAGGACTACGCATGTCTCCTATGACATGTATGTATCCCTTCTGCATGATCTGCCGTTACCAGATATTCACCCATATGAAGTAAAAACGTTCATTCAAACGTTCAAGTGTGAATGTTTACAGCAGATTTAACTGTGGGTCAAATGGTAGAAAACACTCCTCTTTTGTTGAGGAAGGAATAATCAACTTTATTCAGTAATAGGGAAGGGGGTCTTATCAACATACTAAGCATGTGTGATAATTCTCCAGCATGTAATGTCTGGAGTCAAAAGACCTCATACTAATAAACCATTTGTGTGCATTCATACACATGCATATGCCTGTGTGCACCTAATTGTGTGTGTACAGATGCACTTGTAGCATATGCACCTGTGTGTAAAGGCCAGAGAACAAGTATCATACACACACACACACACACACACACACACACACACACAGTTTCCCAAGACATATCCAGCTAGATTAGGTTGGCTGGTCAGTGAGCCCCCAGGAATCCTCCTGTCTCTGCCTCTGCCTCTCTTAGACTAAGATTATAAGCTATGCCTATATACTTGGCTTTTAAAATGTGGATTCTAAAGATTAAACTGAGGTCTTTGTGTGAAGCAAGAACTTTACTGGCTGAGCTATTTCCCTCTTTAGAAGCAAAACATAAAAAAAATAAATCTTCAGAAGAAAATAGAGCTCCTGTTGCCAGAAGTCTCACTAGAACACATTGGTTGCAAAGACACATATAGGAACAGACAGATCATCATCATAGTGGGTGGCCACGCCCTTAAATGCCTTTGTCAAAACTCCATGGAAGGATGAACCAAAGGACAGTGTTTCCTACTTGCTCGGGGGAACCCTGGTCTTCACCTGTCATAGTAGCTGATAAAATACTGGGAGCATAAAAAAAAAATTCTACATGATATTTGATGTAGTATGTTATATGGTGACTTGAGTGGTATTGCGTCTGAGCACACAAAAATATTTTCCTTTCTCTTGCTTTGCAACATCCAAATCTCGTGTTGTGATGGACTTCTTACTGGCTCTCTGACAAGCACTGAAATCTGCGAAGTTGCCTGTGATTCCAAAAATGGAAAGAAAAAAAAAAAAACAACAACAACAACAAATAAAACTCTTTGTCAGAGTACAGAACTCTTTCATGATGGGAACTGCCCAGTTAAATGGCAGCTTGACCTTGAGACCATAGAGAGAAAACATCAGAGAGAATATGACGTTGCCGCTTATCTTCCCTGTGTCTGATTATTTAACCATGGGCAACTGTCAGACGGGGGTGGTTTAGCTTTCGATGTCTTTGGAAGCCAGAGAGGCCCACCACACTCTCTGAGAGTCCCCAATGGTTTTATCCTTCCTTGTTTACCATGGCCTTGCTCCATTAACTCAATTATATTTCAAGAAGCGATGATGTCGTAAATGAACTCACCATCCCAATCGAGTTGATGAAACTCAGTTTCACCATACAAGGTGTACCTAACCTTTGGAATAATGGGCAAGCTTGGCTTGCTGAGACTCTGCATTGCTCCCAAGCCTTTACAGCAAATTCAATAATATGTATCAGTCATTTTGCAACACTATATCTTCCGATGCACCAACAGGTCCTTCCTGTGGCATGGCATTTTAACAATTTACATTTTACTTCACAATGTCAGAACACCTTACCTCTATACATGTACTTTTGTTTTGTATAAATGGCACTTGTGATAAACACACATACTACAGCCACTTAATAAATAAATGGAGGCAGGAATTTTATTCTAAGCACTCTGAAAACTCTGCCTAAGATGGGTATATGCCCCATACCATGTATTAAAGTCGGTGGGTGAGATATGATCTTATGTTGCAAAAGCCCTTACAGAAAGAATAGTGATGTTTCCATTCACTAAAGCAAAAGCCAGCAAATGTCTTTATCTTGCATGATTTCTGTAGAATAGCATGAACTATAAAAATTACTAATTTCTACATTGTTGTGTTTGGAAGCTTTTAGAAGTGCCGCCATTGGTGTTTATAATTTTAAATTTCCTTAGGATTGCATGCACCATCCTGTTATTTAGAGTTGTAGGTTCCAAAATGAAAAAAAAAAAAAAAGGAAAAACTCCCCCTCAAGAGTTAATTTGTAGCAAGTGTTCCTTAAATATACAAATGGCAACGTTGTTTCCAAACAAGGTAATTACAACTGTGCACAGAATGTTTCTTCATTAGTAGCAATTAAATAATTTACTAAATTGTGCAATAATTCATGACGACACATGCTAACCCTGCTCAATTACAGGAGCTGTTGATAGAAGAATTCCGTGCACCCGTGCCTAGATGGAATAAGAATGGTAATTTTTGATTCCTGGACAAGCCAGTTTACGACTATAAAGTTGCTAAGTAGTGCTGGATGCAGGAAACACATGATAAATCATTTGAGCATCGTGGCGTAGTGAGTAATCACCATAGAGTCCATATTGTAGTTTGCCTAAATTCTAGTCTTGTATCCTAGGACATGTCGCTCCATTTCTCTGCTCTCTACTTCCCTTATCTCTAAAAGGAGCATTAGAGAAAAAAAAAGGAAGAAAGGAAGGAAGGAAGGAAGGAAGGAAGGAAGGAAGGAAGGAAGGAAAAAAGGAAGGAAGGAAGGAAGAAAGAAAGAAAGAAAGAAAGAGAGAAAGAGAGAAAGAAAAGAAGAAACAGAATGTAGCTTGATGAAAAGAATTTTGAAAGAAAAATTCGTGTCTGCTACACAGGAAATCCCAGGAAATGGTCAGCCAGCAGGAGAGGAAATGGAAACAACAGTGGTGGAATTGAATCTTCATCCAAAGTCATTCTGACAGGCTGTGGGGATGGCTCAGTCTTGAGTTATAATCCCAGCTCCAGGGAGAGAGTTGGAGCCAGGAAGATCCTTGGAGCTCACTGGCCAGCCAGGCTAGCTGATTGTGAGCTCCAATTCTGTAAAAGACCCTGGCTCTAAAAGCAAGGTGGAAAGCAATAGAAAAAGACACCTAACATCATCAACCTCTAGCCTGCTTGTATGCATATACTCTAGCATGCACTCTAGCATGTGTACATATATATATACACATACACACATACACGTACATACACACACATACACACACATACATGCACACATATACAGAGAGAGAGAGAGAGAGAGAGAGAGAGAGAGAGAGAGAGATTTCAATTCCATAAAATTATCTTAGGAGAGAGGTTGGGGTGGGGGGGGACACAAGATTGTGTTCATACACCAGATACCACACTCTGATGTGACTAGATCACCTAATTTAATTATATTTCTCTTACATAGGAACAATTTTTAATTCAAAAGGAGGCCAATGATTATCTTTTAGTATGAATTAAACATAGAAGACTAACATTTTTATTAAGACAAAAATACCCACTGGATTCTGTCCTGGTTCTAGTGCCCAGGGCACACATACACTGCCCCACACTTAGGCATAAATACTAGATGGGCATCTGGGAATGAGAAGAGGCTGCAGGTAGAGCCCGTGTGGTATGAATCCCAGGCTGTAAGGCAGGAGGGGGGCTCAGATATGAGCATCCAAACCACTATTGACATGCGGCACAACTGTCTGAAATGTCAATAGATACAAAATGAGGATTTCATAATGCAGAATAATTGATTCCTCTGCTTGACTGAACAGGAGCATATTTTCTCCATGAGAGCAAAATAATGACAGCATTCTCTCCTGGAAACTTCCTCACTTCAGGACTTGAATTTCCCAGCAAAGCCCATGTGACTCTGTGGTCTCGATCATGCATGACGAAAATAGGGAAAACGGTCTGAAATTGCTTATCTTTTCTCCTTTATTTTGTATTTATATATGACCATAGCTTTTTAAAAAAATAAGATACAGCCTTTCTACCAAGTGTGTATATTAATAGGACTGTCTGTTACAATTTTCGGAGCTGAAGTGGATGAGATACAAAAATTGAGTAACATTCAATTTATCTTATTCATCCTCAAATGCTCTGCTGAGCTTTAGAGATGTAACACACTGCTTTCTATTTTACTCTTCCTCCGTGTGCCATGATGCTGGGCTCACTGGCTCTCTGGTTTTTACTAAGTATAATTTAGCTTTATGACTACCAAACCAACCGTTAATCTTTGCAAAAAAGAGTACAAAACAGCCAAGGTAAGAAGACATCTGTTTTCTTGAGCATGTTTTCTTTCTTATGCCCTGATTTCCCCTCCCCCATTCAGTTCGATTTTTATTTTTGTGTCTCTTGGTTTTTAATAGGGTGTTATGTTGCCCAGGATGGTCTTGACCTCACAGTTTAGCCAAGGATAGCCTTGAATTCCAGATCCTCCAGCTTCCACTTCCTGGGTGCTGGAATTGGTATGTGTGCCTCTGTGTCCAGCTGGATGTCTGTACTATCGAGAATTCGGTGCGAAGACAAGAGATGGAGCTCTGGGTCCACCTTTTAGCCTTTCTGTCCACATTGACTATGTATAATTTACGCTGCTGTGAACCATTAGCACTGTATGCTCGCTCCTTTGCCTTTTCTGTATACCGTTACCAGCATTCCGGAGCCCTTGCATTCTGATTTCTACTAAGATTTGAACTGGATTTCAAGGTCTAACCTAGATGGACCCTTCTTCAGGAAGCCCTTCTCAAAAAATTTAGCTCTGTACACATTAACCTCTCTGTTTTATTTTCCTTAGATTTTATTCTATTTGTTTTTATTTGATGTGGATCTCTGTGTGTGCCTGATTGGCTGTATGTGTCTTGTGTGCGTGCAGTTCCCTTGGAGGCCAGGAGAGGGCGTCACCTCTCTTAGAACTAGAGATACAGGCGGTTATGAACCACCCACCCACTGTGTGTGAGTTGGGAAAAGAACCAGAGAACTCTACAAGACCAACAAGTACGCTTAACCACTCCACCATTTTCCGGCCTCCATCTCTCTCACTCTTAACTCACATGGCCCTTGATCTCCAGAACACTTGGAATAAGCCTCACATTACATTACAGCACCACATTCATCTGGATTTGAATTTGGACTGGACCACCAACTCCTCAGGATATTATAAAATCCAGATCTTTTTCCTTCCCTCTCTAGGTCCTAGCATAGACAGGCAAAGAAATTTTTTACTGGTTACCCATTATGTGGTAGCTTGCTCTCTCATAGAAAAAGAAGGGTGAAATTCTTGCCTGACCACAGTCCTCTTAGACCAAGTAATAGCTAATTCTAAATAATTTTTGTGTCCCTTACTACCTACGTAGCAATTACTTAATGTACACTTGATGTTTGCGTGCGTGTGTGCATGTTTGTGTGCTTAGGTATACAAACACATGTGGATATGTCCATGTGAAATCCAGAAGGTGAAGTAGCGTGTCTTCCTCCATTGTCTTCCATTTTGTTTTTCTGAGGTAAAGTCTTGCACTGACCCTGGAGCATGCCAGTTCAGTTAACTGACTAGCCTACAAGCTCCTGCTTCTGCCTCCATGGTGCTAGAACTACATGTTGCTTCACCCAGCTTTTTCACGGATGCTGGGAATCTGAACTCAGGTCTTCATGCTTGCATGGTAAGCACTATACCCCATCATCCCCAATAAATACTTACTTTACATAAAGCATGGCTTCTACCTTTCCAATCTCTGTTCAACAAATTCTTACTGAGGATCAGTGTTTTGAGTTACTATGGGCTCTGTATTTGTGAAAATGCAGGGATTAGCTCTTTTCAGTGGCACTCCCTAGGCATTTGGCTGCATCAAGATGAAGCTAACCATCTCCTTCCCAGCCACCAGCTGTCAGAAACTCAATGATGTAGATGACGAACCTGGACTTGATACTTTCTATTGGAAACACATGACCACAGATGTAGCTGCTGATGCTGGGTAAAGAGTTGAAAGTCTGTGTGGTCTTCTCAGTGATGGGGCAAACAAGGTTTTCCCATGAAGCAAGGTGTCTTGACCCATGGCAGAGTGTGCCTACTGTTTCTTCTTATAGACCAGGGAGAACTGGAGAGAGGAAGCTTGAGTCTGTTCAGGGTGCATTGTGATGCCAGTCTGAGTGTTCTCAACTGGTTATGGTCAAAACAAGGAAATAAAAGGAAGAGGAGGAGGAGGAGGAGGAGGAGCAGGAGGAGGAGGACCAAGAGGAGGAGGAGGAGAAGGAAGAGGAGGAAGAAAAGGAAGAAGAAGTAGAAGAGGAGGAAGAGAAGTATATTGTCACTGATAGATAACGCCCACCAATATATCCTCAGAAAGCCCTTAAGCAAAGAATATAAGAAGCCTGTAAAAATTCACCCAAGATTCAGTGTCCTGTTACATCCTGCAACACAATTATCAATGCTTTGCTCTGAAGAAACAATGCACTAAGAAACATCAGGAGGAGGCTACTGAATATGCTAATGTTTTTAGCCAAGAGAGTAATGAAAGCCAAAGAAAATGCCAGGAGCAGATTGCCAAGAGACATGGGCTGGCCCCCCTGAGAGCCTCCACTTCTAAGAGTCCAATTGGAAGTATGTCTTTAAGAGTAACAAATAAATGACCAGACCTCTACTAACTACAGGAATTAGAAGAGTAGAGGCTGATGGTTCTGTCCCTAAGTGCTGTGACACTAACCTTTCTTTATATAATTTAAGTTAATCCTCCTCGTGACCCTGTAGTATTCTACTGTCCTTCCCTCACATGTGATGAAAGAAAGGTTTGCTCAAGATCACTCAACTGGAGAGTGGGATGAAGGCTGGTTTTGAGCCCAGCTTCTCCATCGAATGCCAAAGCTTGTTCTGCCATGGGACAGAACTGAGGAAGTGAAGCAGGCTGCTCAGAGAAGTGAATAGAAAAACTGCAACACAGAGAAAGGGGTGACAGCGATCTGGAAATACGAATGACTATGATGATAAGGCCCTTCGATGTCTATGTTACTCCCTCAGTCCATGAGGCACAGACATTGGTCCTGGGAAATGAAATGACTTTTCAGAAGTATCAGAGAAAGAGGCTAGGGATGCAAGCAACGTGACGTCCTAGAATCCTTAATTCTAGTTTATCTGTAGTCCCTGTATTAGAGAGACAGAGACAGACAGGGACAGAGAGCCAGAGAGATACATAGAGACAGAGAGACTACATGTGATAATAAAATAAATGAGGGCTACCTAGGGGAAGGACAGGAAATAGCCAGAGGTGGGCAGAGGTGCCAAACCAGAGCGGTGGGAACATTGGACAATTGAGAATAAAGTACAAATTGTGTGTGCAAACTTCCCAACAAAATTCATTACTCTGTATGAAAGGGGAAAAGACAAAGGTTTCATGGTGGCCTGTTCTGCCACCCTTAGAGGTGTAGTGAAGACACCCCTAGGAACCTAATGGAATGCAGGCTTTCTTGTCTCCATCTTGCTTCTCATCGCTGGCCACCTTAGCCTGTGTGTGAGTGGCGAAGCACCTGCTGCCTGCGTAGTCTGGAGGCTGGTCATCTGCGCCTGCCAGTGAACTTCGACCTTTTCCTCATTGTAATGGTTACAAAACACAGGCCAGATCTCCGAGTTTCCTAATAGCCATACGAAATATCTGGCTCCAGAAATCCCAAAGTCCATAAAGTATGGCCTGGCTCCAGCCAAACCACCCACCTGGGTGATCTATTCCATTAAAAGGCACAGGAGTGGTCCGTAACCACCCGTCCACTCATAGTGGCCAAGGGCACCCAGATCCTGGACTCCTGCAGAAAATTTCAGCCTCACACAAGGAAAATGACTGCCTTCGGTAGGGTCTTAGAGACGTCTCCTTGGTAAACTTCTTGAGAGCAAAGCAATCACCTTGTTTTCTTTTGGTTCTGGAATACAATTCAAGGCATAAAATAGATAATCGATAGTTGTGGCCAGTTAACAGAAGTAAATGTGTGTGTGTGTGTGTGTGTGTGTGTGTGTGTGTGTGTGTGTGTAAAACTAAAGGCATCGTTTGACACCAAAAATACTGTTTATTTCATCAGGTTTCGTGGACGGTATATTTGCATATACTCATGCATATTTAAATGCTCCTCTACTTTGGTCTTAAAATAGTGAGCAAGACAGACAAGCAATGTTAAAATGCTCCCCCTCCTCTTAACACTAATAAACTGGATAAATCAAGGATTCCCTCTCTTACTGGTCTTACCTTTGATTCTGGATCTCTCCAGTATTATTCATAAAATGTTTTTTGTGAGACCCGGAGCCTTCCAGATCAGCAATTTAACAAGACCATGATCTATGTAAGGTGATAGATGCCTTCGCCGTAGCTTCCCTCTGTGTAGTCTTGCTGACCCTGTTGGCCTTTCAGAAGGCAAAGACTGAGCTGAGACAAGGTCATAGAGCTGTGTTAACCTTTGGGTGACTTCTTTCCTGTTCAGTTAAGACAAGATTAACTGAATTATCAAGCTCTAGGAGAGAAGGGGCAAGGGAAAGACAGAACCGAAATGCTCCCAGTTGCATGCATCCCAAAATGTTGAAATCATCTTGTTCTGGGATTTGAGGAGTTAGGATAAACACCTCAATTCACTGGTTTGCTACCCCAAGCTTATGTGCACGCATGGGTGTGATATACCATATGATCAGGCCTCCGTGTGGTACAAATCCCAATCTCCAAAAGCCAAGAATCATTTACTAATTAAAATTGATCCTTGATTCACAGGTGTATGTGAGCCATTCTGATCGCTCTTACCCTGACCCCTCTCATCTCCTTCTTCCCCCCATCTAGCCACTTTCCCTTCCTTTCCCTACTCCTTTCCCATATTCCTGTCTTTTTTGCTCATTTGTGATCATTGGGTTTAGCCAAGGCCATCCATATGGCCTTAAGATCAGTATTACTATTGGAGTTCGGCAGGTTCGCCAGTCAATATACAGTTGAAGACATTGTATATCCTTTTGAGCTCTCTCACACCCATGGCTGACTGTCGAAAAGCCCTGTCTTGAATGGGCCCCTTGCAAGCAATTGTGGCTGCTTCGTGTTCATGTTAATGTTAACTGGTGTCAGGAGAACAGGGACTCCACCGCTCTTCCCACGTTTTACATTCTCTCCTCTCTCATTCCGCAATGTTTCTTGAGCCAGTGATAGGAATGGTTTGTTTAGGCCTTGTACTTTGCTTTCTCAGCATCTTGGGCAGCCATGTGTCTTTAGGTTCATGAACTTGCCCTATGGAGTGAAGCCCGAATCATCTTCTTGACCTCTAGAAGAGAGACTGACATACTCCAGTCTGTCCACCCTGTAGAGGTGCACCACTATCTGCTCAGGGGTATTCTGGGAAAATCTGGTCTCTAAATTGTGTCTCTACTTTCTACTAAGCGTCAGATCTGGTGTGATCAAGCCAATGGGGACCCCTTATGAGTCTGTGGCCATCTATAAACTCATTTTGACCCCTTTGCTGAGATTAGCCAACACAAACAGGTTTGAGAGTTCATATGTAACATTCCCCCATCTGCAGGAAAGAATTCCCATCCTATGGAATCTCCTTCTTGTAAGCAATATATATATATTTTCTTCTTCAGAGTGCTTGTTTAAAAGGATGCAAAGAATATATTTCTTAAAACCATTTCCCCCATGTTAGGTACTCCACTGCGTTTATTCAATAAAATCTGATTATTCCTACATGCTTATAATGTTTCAACATTATTCTGTGTCTCTACGTGAGGATGTTTTAATTTAGTGTGTGAAATTTTATTAAGGATTGTATTTGTGGCTCCAATTTGATTTTCTTCAAGGAAGGTATGTGGCCTTTCATTCCTGGCTGGTTTGTTTGGTCAAAGACTCATAATTCCATGGGAAATATATTCTATCATCTACTTAAAAATAAACCCTCTCATTTTTTATTTTCAAAAGTTTCATAAAAGCTGTTCCTATGGAGTACAGTTATCTCCCCTAAGTTAAAGGCTGATGATATGTAACAGAGGCACGTATTACGAATAGCACCTAGCCACCCAGGAAGGTTATGACTTAACATCTGAATTCTGATGCTCATTAGTTGTAGGACGTGAGAGCAATGCACTTCCAAAGGGCAAGGTCAGGATTACATTATCCTGGAAATGTCTTTGCTGAATAAATGTGTAAATATTTCAAATAAGTATGAAGAGATTTTTATTTCTATTGAGGACTTCTCTACAGGAGGGAAGATCACCCTTCTTGTTATTATTGGAGTCTGTGTCACAGCGCATGCCCTTCCTCCTTCCCGATTTCATTTGAAATGGCCTGGAAATAACTGATTACTTTAGATGTAAGACTCTTTACCTTGGAGTCAGATGTCTGGTGGGCAGGCTGGAGCTAATGGATTTGGTTATTTTCAAAGCATTCTTATCTGCAGCAAGATTCTGTTTGGAAGTGAATCCTCAGCTGTATATCAACATGCACTTGCATTGCACAGAACACATGAACACGGGCTCTGTGATTGTGTTTCTCCTTCTTTAACAATACAAAGGAAAGAAAAGAAAATGCACCCAGAACCCATCATTAAGCTAGTTTGGTGGCACTCTTCTTTTTACATTATTAGCACAAGGGAAACCCAGAACCAAATTTGAAGAATGGGGCGTTGCCTCATTGGGAGATGGCGTTGCATCATGGGAACATGGTGTGATTTAATTTCATAATTGTAAACATTACAGTGGGTATGGCTGATTTCCTTTGTAACCCTTGTCCACTTCACTATGGCTGGACAGCTGAGTTAACATGGGTAGGTCCTGGCTTCAGATTCTTATCCTGTCTCTTCTTATTTTTGTGGGTGTATTTCAAAAAATTCTGAAGGAAAAAAAAAGCCTACTTGGGGATGAATGTGTCTGAAATCAAACATTTTTGTAAGGCCATAGCTTGACTAAAAGACGACGAAGGTTTCTGACCATTCCAGTCCCAGCACTGTGTAAATGTTTGGAAAACAATGTGTTTTTTTTTTGTTTTGTTTTTTTTGTTTTTTGTTCCTTGAAAATGGGGTTGGGAGGAAGGAGAAAGGACAGATCTGAATCTTTGTTACAGGACTAGATGTCTGCATGTATTCTAAATTACAGCCACAATACAGGGTCAAGGCTAGCTTGGTTATATGGAAAGAGAAATACTAGAATCCTTCCTGTTTGATCATCGGAGGGTGAGGGCTGTCTCAGAACAGCACTAGGTAAGCAAGCTTGGCTTAGTAGATTTTTTTTTTCTGTTATGCGCAATACTGTAGGCATGCTTGCCAACGTTTTAAGTAAAGCGGACGCTTGGTAAGTAGTCTTGAAATTCAGCATAAAGAGATTCATCTGGGGACAAAAATAAAACCGTGGTTTACGTAAATGCAGTAAAAAGTTTCAAACATTGGAGAGAATTAAACCTGGGTCGTAAGGTGAATGGTACGGCTAACGGTGTTGTTTGTTGTTTCTTCTGTTTAAAATGCTATGTCTTCTCTTTGAGACTAGAAAAATAGCGTCCTTTCCGTTTGTAGATGGGTTTTCTGGAGAGAGTTCTAGATAGGATGAGCCTGGGGACTAGTGGCTCAAATTGTCTGGCACCTGGAGCTCATTTAGCTGGCAGACACGGTTTACCAGTCTTCCACATACAGGCGGTATTGAATGCGGCATGCTGCTGCGGGAGTGGGCAGCCCGAAACCAGGACCTTGGATGCTGTGAGCTGGGTGAGTCCTGAAAGTCTTAAGCGGGAGCTTTCTCCTCCCCAAAACTGGTGTCAGTTCAGGGCCCGGGGGCTGGGATGCCATGGGACCCGAGGGAGATTGCAGCTTCCTCAGACCAAAAGCTACTTTGGTGCTAACCATCTGATGCTTTTGTCACCGAGAAGGGTTCTGGGACTGAGCTGACAGTGGCATCGGGTGCTTAGCTGAAGTGGCGGGGGAAGGGCATGTGGAAAGTGATCAGAGGCATGGCAGAGAGCTTCCGTGCCGCCACAGGTGACCGGTTAGTAAGGAGGTGGCGAGGGACTTTGGTGCGGGGGCCCTGGGAGCGCAGGGGGGCAGTACTGTGTCGGGGTGGGCCGCTCGCGGTCACCTGCCCGCGGGGGCGGAGCGCGGCGCCCAGGCGCACCCGCCTCCCGCCTCTCGCTCCCGCCCCGGAGGAAGCGGAGGGGCGCGGTGTAAACAGAGCGGCGGCCGTGATGTCAGCCGGTCACATGGAGCCTCTTATGGCTCGGGATGGCTCTCGGCGGGCGGGCAGCTGCGGCAGCTGCTGCTGTGGCTCGGGCGGCGGCGGCAAGAGGGGGCTCCGGGGTCGGACAGTCGGCTCTCCCTGCGCTCTCCGCACCGCGGCGTAAAGGATGTATTTTGTGATCGCAGCGATGAAAGGTGAGCTCCGGGTGGCCCGCGGAGACTCGAGTGGACTGACGGCTCCGGGGGGCGGGGAGGAGGGCGCGCAGGGGGAGGGGTGGGCGCGCCTGCCCGAGCTCACGTACAGCCCAGGGGCAGCCACTGGAACCCAACGGGGCCCCCGGGGCCACGGCAGAGTAGCCACTAGAGCCCGGAGGAGGGTTTGGCCTGCCTCGGGTCGGTGGAGCTAGACTCACGGGCCCGATCGCCCCTCTGGCGTCTCCTTAGCCGCTGTCACTCGTCTGGGTGCGCCTGACACCCAGCGGGGCTCCCCCAAAGAAAGTTTGCCGAGAGTCGCAGCTCTTGGAACGCATAGGGAGGATCTGGCAACTGGGAGGAAGCTGGGGACGTCCACACTGGGTCCCCAGGGCCCGCACCCCGGGACAACTCTGGCCTATGTGGGGGGAGGAGCAGCGGCCAGGCCGAGCCCTGAATGCGAACGCTAGTGGTGTCATCCCCAGGACTGGTTAGCGTTCCAGGCCTGGCGTCCGAGCTCCGTACGGCCACCCCACCCTCTGCAGCTCGGAGCGCCTGAGCGCCCGAGTGGCCAGCGGGTTAGGAAAGTGTGGCAACTCAGCGCTGTGTCCCTCGGACGCCGCCACTTCCGAAAGCGCGCGGGCCGGAGTCAACCCCGCACCCCGAAGGTGCCAAGACGCCCTCGGCTACTGCCCGGGTCGCAGCGCGCTCCTGCTAGACACTTAGGTTTGTGCATGGATATAGAGAGAAGATAGAATCAGCCCATGGGATTTAAGAGGAGAAGCCGAGGTTAGACCGCGGCGAAGGCCTATGGGCACAGGTTAGCCGCCATCAAGCCTCCGCACCCCGGGCCTCCTCCCTGATCTGTTGTATTGAGCTGGGGGGAGTAAGGAGGAAAGTGGTTTGCTGGGACAGGACGGCTGGCTTCAGTTGTCCTAGGCAGGAAGAAGCCCAGGCAAGTCAGGGAAGTTTGTGATGGAGACAAAGTTTGGAGGTGCGCAGGAAGTTGCTTGTGCCGCAGGGAGAAATCGAAACAGGCGCCTCGACCTTTGCAGATGGCCCTGGAAAGACTCAGCCCGCAGCACTCTGCGCGATCGTGCGCCTGCTGGGTCCTCCCGGCGGATAATCTGCCCAAGCAATGTGCAGGCCCCGTCGCCCGGCTTGGGGATTTAAAGCTCCATCTGTCTGTGGCACAGTGACCGCTCCTCTCAGAGGCAGCAATTGTGAGCACCCTGAAGGTCTTGCCGGGGTTTTGCCCTCCAGCGCGGCCGCCCGGTGCTCTTTAAACGTTTGCTAGGTTTAGGATTATTTTGTCGTTGCAATCCAGGATGAAGGACACCCGTACCGTATCTATGCCGGCTTTTCTTTCAGATCACCGTGTTTTTCACTAGAGATTGGGTGGCATCTTTTATTAATTATTAACAAGTCGAAGCATTCAGGACGCTGAGATGAGCTGGCTGCGTGCGATGAAATCTCTCTGTAGGATGCGCCCACAGCAGATTCAGTGCCTTTCCCCTACCACTTGCGGGAAGTGAGGTTGAATCACTTTTATAATATGTGACTGGTATAACACGAGAGGGAAGAGCTTCGCGTGGTCTTAAGTGTGTGAAAGTATTGGAGAAGGAAAGGTGTTGAGGTTTCTTGTTATGTAAAAGAAATAGCTTTCCCCTCCCCAAAAGAGAATCATGGTAATTCTTTTCATTAAACCTGTTAAGTGAAAACTAAAGGCAGAAGCCGCGAAGTCAGTTGTAATTCGTTCCTTCACCTCCTTAAATTAAAAAAAAAAATACATAGAATTTGCTGTTCGGGAAGTATTCCTTGGTCCTCATCCATTCTGTGTTGATAGGGAGGAAGGTGAGAAGCCGAGAGGGACTTCTTTTTAATTGCCTTTTTTTCTCCTGCTGAACAGTAAACCTCATATATTAAGGAACTGTCTTTTGATGATATTATTTGAGACTGATTTTTTTTTTTTTAGTAAGTTGGCTTTTGGTTTTTGTAGGTTTAGTACCAAGCATAGTTCTAACCAAACTCGCCTTGTGATAAAAAGCCCCGGAGGCCGTCAGTATCCCCCCCCAAACACCCCTGAGACAGACAGACAGACAGACAGACAGACAGACAGACACACACACACACACACACACACACACACACACACACACAACTTCAGAACTTCCTCTGGCTTCTGTAAAATAATAGATTCCTAGATTGATAGCATTGTCACTGAGAAAGGAAAAAAAAATATGTCTATAAGTCCAACCCATAGTTTTCTCTAAAACCCAAGCTTAGGGTTGTTGGGGGTATATGAATTAGAGTGTTTCTGTCCCAGCATCTTACGTCTTTTGTCTTAATAGGATTGTCTTGCTTTGGTGCAAAATTTAGAAAAATAGTTTGTGGGAAGGCAAGGAATGCCGTAAATGTTTCCATATCAGATTTAAGGGAGGAAAAAAAACTGGCCTGGAATCGTATTAAATACTTCCCTGCTGCCTCTTGGTTTTAATAGTTAAATTGGTTCCATATGCAAGGGTTTACATAATTAGATTCTTCGTGCAAAACAGAAAGGTTCTTCTTCATAGTATAGCCTTCTGGTGTGTAGATTTGCCGGTGAAGAGAGGAGGAGAGAACAAGCCACTATAAAAAGAGAGGCATCTTCTTTGTTGCCCGATTTAATGATGTTTTTTAAACAATCATTAAATCAGGCCTTTTTGAACTCACCAAAGAAGAAAATCCTTTCTCTGTGTTAGTTGTCAAATTAGTTTAGGCTTAAAGTGGTTCGATGCTCAGGAGGCAATAACCTTGAGTTAGAGCAACTCTTCTCTTCAGTATGTTCTGTTTGTTTGCCTGCTTAACAACAGATTCCTACTACCATTTGGATTGCTCCTTGGGCACAGGGAAAGAGTAGGGATGATGTTTATTATGGAGGCAAGGGGCACTTGGTCTGGCCACCACACGGGCCTGTGCTGCTGGCTGGTAACTGAGTGTTGGAAGGCTTGAGCAGGAGCCGTTGGTATTGTATGGCTCTGCAGCCTCTGTGGAAGGGAACTTGGAAGGCTGAAGGCTCAGGTGGGAGCCTCCATCCTGTCCTGGCTTTTTCCCTCCAGTTTGTCACACAGATGCCAAGGCACCTGGAGCCTTTGGAAATGTTCTGTGTATTGGGCTTTGGTGTCACACATAACTTCAACAGTCTGGAACAATTTTGCTTTTGTTTTTACCATGTGAAAATTGGATTCAATTTCTAGTCTCATTTTAAACATCCTTCGTGTGATATCTATCCCCTTACTAGGTAGGGATTTGTGTCCCCTTTAGGGGACCTGTGATGGATTGGTCTGGGAGAAAGTGAAGGCTGACGTTGAAAAGGGAAAACTCAAATGGCTGCTAGCCAAACACCAAGTGTTTTTGTTTGTTTGTTTTTTGTTTGTTTGTTGCAAAGAGGACTGTTCTTTGAAAGACAGAAGGTCCCAGGCCTGAGAGATGCCTTCGCTGGGTACGGGTACCTGCTGCCAAGTCAGAGGACCTGAGTTCTGTCCCTGGAACCCACAGAGTGGAAAGAAAGACTCCCAAGTTGGCCTCTGACCCCCCCCCCCACGTGTGCCATGGCATGCACATGTTCACATGCATAAAGACATAATAAATAAACATTAAAGATAATTAAAGACAGAAGGTCTGAATTTGGATGGATGTAAAGGGAGCAGTGCTGGTCCGAGGGGTGGTTTTTAAATGCGGTTTTCATAGGCAGCTTCTCAATGCTATGTTTTTTCAATTGTGTCATAGGACATGTGCGACAAAAGTATGTTTCTGTTGGGTGATTTGCCATCAGCCATGCTGAGCGCTCTACTATAAACATTAGCCAGGTAGAAAGCAAAAAACGATAACTACGCAAATTTAGTTATCCCTGGAATTTAAGTCTTGATTCTTTTTTTATGTTCAGTAGCCATATCTGTAAGTAAATTCATAGTTCTCTAGACTTCTTTTCTCCCATCTTCCCTTCCAGCCATGGAGATCAGAATACCAATGGTCAGCAAGGTCAGCAAACAAATCATTGCCAAACATCTGGGGGAGCAGCCATTGGCTTTGCAACTTACTCTGTGATTCCTAGGAAGATAATATTTAAAAAGGGCCGTTTATTAGGACAAAAGTTAACTTTGTGGAGGGGCGGTGGGTGGGTGGATGAATAGGTGAATGGATGGATGGATGGATGGATGGATGGATGGATGGATACATGGATGGATGGATGAATGAGTCTTCCTAAAAACTTCACCATCAATAAAATTCCTTGTATGGGATTTGTTGTCTGGGAATGTAATGGCGGTGTTTGTGCAGGCCTGGGTGTAGCTTGGTTGATAGGGTGTTAACTTCATATGTTCATCTCCTCGTTCCAAAAGGCGCCAAAAGGCACAAGAAAGATGGCCTTTTTGTTTTCTACATACTCACAGCGTTCATTGCAGAAAGATCGAAGCTGCTGTAGTGTGCATGTTTCACATCTGATCGATCAAAACCATAACCTTTAGTCACATTAAGCCATCAGCTACACTCATTTTATATTTTTCTGATTTTAGAGTGAATGTTTAAACATTCACCTGTCACTTCAAGGGTGAACTGATGTGTAATGTTTCCAAGTCCACACGCCGACCCTTTGAGGAAGGACAGATAGAATCTATGCCCCATGTAGCCACTCCCCGAGAATCCTTCCCATGTGTTTTGGCCCTTGAACTGGTGGATGGAGAGATTCACCACCTGAGCTCTCTGTAACCATCAGTATTGTGTGGGTGACATGACAGAACAGGCTTTTCCCATAAACGCTCAGAGTGCTACGCCTGGAGAAGAGGTCTAAATACAAGCTCATTTTAGCTGATGGGCAATATGGGGGTGGAGGGGAAAGCACTTGAAGTATTTTGTTTCTAGATTTTTATGTTAAGTGAAACTAGGCCCTGTTGGGTTATGAGATAGTATGACTTAACCCTCTGCACTCATGGCTACAGAAAGCCAAGTTGACTCCCGCCAGTACTTTTCTCCATTTCCCGAGCCAATAGGGGCAGGGCATTAACCTGTGTGCACTTCATGTCTCATTCGCACTCCTGTCTGTGTTGTCCGATGATCCCAGGCATTTGAGGTGAAGAAAATGAAGCTACCTGGGCCATAGGCCATAGATAAAGGTTTTCGGCTGACATCTGGTAGAGCCTGGACCAGGCAACTAAGTCTCAGCGTCTTCTTGTCACCCCACGAAGGAAGCTGTAAAAATGCCCTGTATATAACTTTGCCTCTAGTTAGCGTAAATGATAAAGTCTGCCGTTTATATGGGGGAAAAATAGATTCAATTATGTAATGCTTTGCTGAGCCTAATATCTTTAAATTACTCTTTAATAAAATCAATTTGGTACAAATGGGGTTATTCTTATTTGCTTCTCATTGCTCTTCGTGATTTTCATTAAGCCTGCTTGGTATTAAGATCTGGGGGAAAACCAAGCTTGACTTTCCTAGATAATACAGAACAGCATCGTGAAGTGCAGCCGACCTTTGCAAGGAGTCATCGTCATGACAGAATTCAGCCAAATGTTTGCCTGCCTGTCCCATTTATCTTTAGGCAAAGGAGGGTGTTCACGGGGACATCTTTTTATTTTAATATGTTTTACGTGGTCGAATGCCTGTCAGCATGGTTGTGTTGAATAGCCAAGGGGCGTCAGTGCCTACTGTTGAGAAGCTTGGTGTCTTTCCCATCAGCAGAAATAGAAGTTTTCTTGAAGAGCTGTAGAAGCTCACTTCTTGCTGGGTTGGCACTTAACCTCTCCAGGTACTGGATTGAGATGTGCTGTTACTTCAGAGGCTCGGGAAGAAATGAAACTTCGGGTCACTCGGATTAAATGTCCCATCAGCAAGTGGGTGTTCTTCACAACATTCTTGTGACATGGATGCCATGTTAGGCTTGAAACACCTCCTGTTGATGGGGAGCTCCAGAGATAGACTACTCCATGCTGAATTAGAAAACTCATCCCATATCAAGCAGTCATGTCTGCTTAGTTCTTGGGATCTTAGTTCTGAGCCCACCTTCCAGTGCTGTATGGGACACATGTAATTCGTCCCTCAAACTGAAGACTGATATTTAAAAACAAGAAGACACACACACACACACACACACACACACACACACACACACACACACTTCTAAGTAGTTCTGGCATCAGTCTACCTCCCATCTCACTCAAAGTTCACCATTCAGCCATCTTATAACAATCGTGGTCAGTTTCTACCTCAAATGAAAAACACACTTAGTTTGTTTAGAAATGCTTGACATTTTGATGCAAAAAGTGAGGTCCATATACCTAATATGATGTGGCTGACTTGGTGCTTAATTTAGAGGTTAACAAAACAACAACAACAAAAACAACTTTATTTCAAACATATTAAAGTACATAAAGAAGGCTCTATAACTCAACTGGGGATCAATCCTAGTGGTAATCATTGTAATTTGTGGAAGCGGGGTCTTAAGTGTTTGTGGGTACTTTATTTGACTTGTGTTGATTATTTTAACTATCCAGGAAAAAATTTAAAGTCACAAAAATAATTATAGGAACATTACAAGCTCTCATAAGCTTCCCCCCACTTTTGCAAAGCAGTATCACATCTGAGATGAGGCTGCCCTCTAGTGGATACTTGCGCATGACAAGCAATAGCTACGCCAGTACTAATGAAATTCCTGTCAGGCTAGTGGAAGAGGTCAAAGGTTGTGAATATTTTCTCCACGGCTGTGGGACATTCTTCACCAGTTTCCAAAGTGTAATTCACTATCTTAGGCAGTTATTAGAAATGACTTACTAGATAACGAATCTCTAGTGTTTTCTTGGAGGGAAGGGTCATTTTAAAGAAACTTAAACTCTGTTGAAGCTTGTTTATAGCACCCCATTGTCTATACCACATTTGAGAGTCATTTGGTTTGTGAGCATTTAAGACCTGTATAAAAATCCTTGTCTTGTTGTCATAAAAGTTTTGACTTCAATTCTATTCTCTACCCTTGATTTTTCTTAAAAAAAAAAAAAAGTCAGTGAAATCCAGCATTATTCATTTTCAAGTTAAGACCTTTTCACTGACACGCGCACACACACACACACACACACACACACACACACACACACACGAGAGAGAGAGAGAGAGAGAGAGAGAGAGAGAGAGAGAGAGAATGAGAATGAATATTTAGAACCACTGATGATCTTTTTGGCATCAGAATAATTTTAAATATATACAGAGGGACTATTTAGCTCTTTGGCTTATGAAGACTCGGGTGGTTTAATTCACCCAAGCCTTCAGGTTGTCTAGAAAACGAAGTATGTATGGTGCAGGGTAATTGAGCTTGATAGAGTTTCCGGTTTCATCTACTGGAAACAGGCTAGGGTGCTGCTCAGTTGGGAGAGGGCTTGCCTGACATTTAGAATGCTCTGTACTCAGGCTCCAGTCCTGCATGAAGCAGGCACAGCGGTACACGCCAGTCATCCCAGCCCTCGTGAGGTAGGAGCCGCAACTTAAGGCTATCCTCAGTCAGCTACATAGGAAAGTTGAGCCCAGCCTGTAAAACAAAAGACAGGGTTCAAAAAAAAAAAAAAAGACAAATGAAACACACGAAAAACACCATATAAACAACAAGGCACATAAAAGCACCCCGCATAGAATCCGAGAAGAGCTCTCATTTGAGTAATAGCCTGGCTCTTCAGTGAGCTTTGAATTCGGCTGGGCTTGATGTATCAACCATGAAACAATCTTACCTCTGCGGAGAAGCCAGAGGCCCCTAAATCCTGAGAATACCGATCTTTCCCACAGAAATACCTTTGGGGAGCCAGGGGGACACATCTCAGAGGTGTAAGGACACAGGGTAGGTTGGGATTTCCGTTGTTTGAAGTCTGGGACCCGGGCTGTGTTAGCAGAGGTAACCAAGATGAAAGATGCTGCTGGGGTTTTAAAGAAGGATGATTCTGCCTTGCTGCTACTCAGTACTCGAAAGCGGCAGCTGGAACTTTTCATGAAAACAAGGCAAAAACAACAACAACAACAACAAAAAGGGATTGGAGTGGGGGGCAGAGAAACTGCTGCTGTTGCCCTTTGATCTTAGAAATAAGGTCGTGGTTAAGAAGTGAGGACTTGTGGTTAGGTTGAGATCAGCTATTGAAGCAAATTGTTTCTTTTTCAAAGGGCACCACCCAGAAGTGGACCCTAGTTCTATTTGTGTTTCTTTCCTTTCCTTTCTTTTCTTTTCTTTTGATTGTCACGGATTGTTATCTCCCTTTCTCACTTCTGATTTCTACAGAACACGGTGCAAACATAAATATTTATTTCAGACAATGCTTCAGCGTTTCCTGTATGCTAGATAGATCATCCTGGTGCGACCTGTATGCTGTTATAGTCAGATTCAAGCTCTTCCTGTCAGTCAGGTGTCTCGGGTGGTGAATCAGCATTTTTTAAAAAAATACCAAGAGGTTGGCAGCCACAGTTAACCAGAGAGGACTGTGCTGAGGGTTTTGGGCTTTCGTGTTTGTAGTTTCTCAGAGGTACGTGCCATTTGAAACCAGAGACCTGACTTGGCGATACACAAAACCATCTGATTCCACAAAATATTAACTGGTTAAGGCCAACTCTTAATTTTTGTGTGAGCATGGTTTGCTTTCAAGTAATCTAAGAGTTAACTATAACATATCTTCGCAAATGATCCTGAGACTGGTTCCCGTACCCTGGAGTAGAGCTCCTAACTGGAGGATTACTGAGTCCCACCTAGAGATGGCCTGATGGAGTCAGTGTTGGGTGGGGTCTGGAGGGCGGATTTAATCAGCATCCTGGGTGTTTCTGATGTAGGCAGGCATCCTTGGGCCTCAATTTGTTACACCCTTCTGTTCTAAGCTGTCAGTGCCGGGGTGCGCAGTGGGCTGCTCTACTCCCTCAGTGGCTCCTAGAGACTGGCAGTCATGGCCACCCCTTCCTTGGAAGGCGTATGTCTTGCATAGAGTTCTGTTTCTGGTGGTCTGGGCCAAAGCCAATGAGTATTCACAAAAATTCTTTTGATGGAATCGAGGGTTAGATCCATTTGGAAAACCCTGCTCTGGCCTCCTAACTTAGGACGAAAGCAAAACTCCAACAGTGAACGATCTTAGGGTAAACCGGACTTCCTTGGGGTCCACTGAAAAGAAATAGAGATGGGAACCCAATGTGAGGGATTTCTACCATCACTTCAATAACAGCCGCACTTGAAACGGTTTTCTGTGGCCTTCCTAGAACACCAACATGGAGGAGGAGGGTAGAAGGCTACCCTAGATCTCTTAACCCCAAATGACCTGAACCAGGAGAGGGTCCCTAGACAGTCCAGGTACTCCAATAGAGGTGCTTATGATGCTGACAAAGCTCTGTGCTCCTTTTTCTGAATGGCGCTGTCTGGAGTTCTGACCTCCGTTTGCAACATTGACTGGGTGAGTTCCAGCCCTGTGTGTGAGAACTGTATCTCCCAGAGCAGGTGGGGGAGTCTGCCACAGAGTCTGGGTCAACTCCAGTGGAAACAGCAATGTCTTTCCCATGTTGCCTTTTAATTGCTTTTAAATTTTATTTCTTTTTTTCGGCAACAAAGTAAAGATTTCCTACCCCTCAAGCCCTTCCTAGGCAGGTCCTAGGAACAAAAGGACCTTTCTCAGGCATAAGCATCCTCCAAGTGTGCCTGCAGTGGCCAAGCTGGGGGAGTGAGGTTTAGGGAGCCTCCAAATGACCAGACACTGTATCTCCTACTCCAAATGACCAGACACTGTATCTCCTACTCCAAATGACCAGACACTCTGTCTCTGATTCCAATAACCAGACACCCTGCCTTTTGTGTAGAGTGAGTTCTCCTCTAGAAAAGTCTGTAATGTTGGACTCTGAGTGGTGTGGAGGCAGATAGCACTACAACCTACTCTGGCCCTGGGAAGTGGTTGCGCAATATACCCCATTGCTTGTAGCAGCTTCAATGCTGTGGGCTGTGCGGACAGTGGTGACCATGACATATGTAGTCTGAGTCCTTGGTTGAGTGTATGCTGTGGTGGGTGATGTCTGAGTAAACGTGCCAGCTGCCTTCATATAGGTAACTGTAGCAGCACAGCCAGTCTGACAGAAATATGACTTGGTGGATGAGCATGAGAGAGCTCAATCACAGGGTTTCCCCAGCCCTTGCTAAAATGCCCTCCCATAGGCCTAGAAGGGGAGCTCAGAGGCTATCTGGCCTCTTAGCACCCAGTATTGTCAGGATATTAGACTGGATGGAACTTTCAAGGCATACAGCCTCTTAGGGATTAGAGAGCTGGGATATTAAGAATTCTTACTGCTCTTAGAGAGGACCTGCGTCTTATTCCAGGTGCTCATGTCAGGCCCAGTAACAACCACATGTAACTCCGGCTCCAGGAGATCCAACACCCTCTTCTGGCTTCCTGTACTCACGTGCACATACCCCTTCACAGACACATGCTTAAAAGTACAAATTTGAATAGTGTGTGTGTGTGTGTGTACCTGTGTGTGTGTGCTACTTGAGATTCTGGTGAACTTGGTCTGATGGCATTGGTGGGTCGCACGTGGTGGTAAATTGTAAGCCGTATAGATGATTCCGATTGAGAAATCGCTTAAGTTCAACACCTTTATTTTGTACATGAGTCATCTGGTCCCCAGTGTTGTCACACAATGTTGAGGAGTGGAAAGCCCCTATGTGTGGAGGAAGCAGAAGATGAAGACGGGTTCTAGCCCAGATCTGGTAACTGGCAGGTTTTTTCACTTGCGTGCGTTCTTTGTTTGTAAAATTAGAAGGCTGCGACTGACAGCTGTCAAGGTCTTTTCCAGAGCTCTCATTTCTATAAAAATGTTTCTGTTACAGTTGAAAGGTGGGCTGGGGTCTCGTTCAAGAGGTAGGGAAGCCTGCTGACTTCTTTACTCCCTGTCCTCAGCTATAATTGCTTACGACACTTCAGTCGGCTAGCCAGCTCCTTTTGGAAGTGAAAATTCTAAGGTAGAAAGAGGTAATTGCTAATGCCAGCTATTTAAATACGTTTTAAAACAAGAAGGCTTTCATTAATATTAACAAAAATGCCCAGACTTCTTTCTGACAAATTATAGCCTTGCTTTATCAAGTTCTAGCCCAAAGTCTTTTCTATTTTTGATGGTTGAGTTGAAACCTAGGGGTGGGGAATTAGCTGAGAAATGAAAACCACCAAACATCCTTAACCACTGTATTCCACAGTGATTGTATTCCCGACTGCATGTGAAATCCCCAAATCCGTAGGAGATGTGGACTCTCCCAATGTGTTTGCAGTGATTAGCAGGTAGAAATGGCTGCCTCCTGTGTTACCTGCTGGGGGGGGGGGGGGGAGAAATTAAAAATAAAAATAAAAAACAGAAGGAAGCATGGAGATCTGTCCTACTTCATCTCAGGTCTGAATCCCTAAGTTTTATTGCAGTGTTGATCAGAAGAAGGGTCTGTTAGAAACCCAAATAGTGTGATGTAAGTGGGGTTGGGGCTGAGGGGATGATTTTTGACGTATCCAGAGGTGATTAAAACGAAGTTTGAAAAGAAAATCTGACAGGAGTGGGCACATGAAACTACAGATGTATCTTCAACAGCGTCTTTAAAGACTCTGCACATTGCTTGTTTCTGGATGGGTAGAAATTTAAGGGGGAAGCCAAGCCTCTATCCAGCAGAATCATCTAACAGAAGTTTCCTGTTTGGACCACTGCAGAGAAACAAAGTTGTTACAATGAGTTAAGATGGTTCAAGTTTTTGGCAACCTCTCGCAAGGCTGCTGCTCCTGCTGCTGCGGCTGCTGCCTCCTCAAGCTCTTAAAGTGGCGTAATCGTTTCTGTGTCGTTTCAGTGTCGTTTCAAATGGTTGCTTAGGAGAAAAACTGACCAAACTCCTCGTTTTGACTGCTAAGACAACTCAAGAGTGTTTTCCGGGTTGTTTTTATTTGCTAGAAATCTGTTTTGAACTTAAGCTTCTCTTGTTGAGGGAGTTTGGTTACCTGCCATCTGAGGGTGCCTCGGGGTGTTTACAGAAAAACGTGGGTGCTGCAATTATATTTGAGCGCGGCCCTCCCCCACCACAGATAGCATGGTAATCAGCAGGAATGGGAAAACATGTATTTAAGGATTTGATGCTTGTAAAAAAGGGGCCGTAAAGGAACATGGTTGTTCAGATGTGAGAAGTGACTGGCGGCTCTCCTTGTAGGCATGCTAGTAACAATAAAGTCTCCAAGTTCAACATCAAAGCCATCATAGTTTACTCCACCAGTGACTTGCACATCAAAGAGGAGCTTAAGACAAAGGGAGGAATGCTTTTACCTCACGGCCAGATCCTTTGGGGGGATGGAGGGTAGCTTGCAGATTTTCACTTCAGGAGGCTGGGCAAATGAGAACTGCTTCCCACCCCCCCACACCCCCATCACTTGGCATTTACTTAGGGAAGATTCATCTCTGGAAAGATTGGATCCTCTCTGGCTTCCTTCAGGCAGCAAACTCTGTACCAAGGTGGGCATCTCAAACTTCACCTAATATGCTACGTGGAATTCGCTACCAAATAGGACAGTTTAAACTGGGCGAGCTTGCCGTTGGTTGTTGAATTACCCTTGACAACATAATTTGGCACCTCGGTTTGCAGTCTCAGTCAGTGTCTGTCTCTCTGTCTCTGTCTCTGTCTCTGTCTCTCTCATTAACCTTGTGGGTGGAGTCTTGCTGAATCAGATGTATGGTAGTTAATTCGTGTGTGTGTGTGTGTGTGTGTGTGTGTGTGTGTGTGTGTGTGTATGATAATGAAATTTAGACCTGTTAAACCAGCTCTTAATTAATCACCGGGTCTATGTCTCCATTCCCCAACTCATGTCATGTATATTCCAAAATGCTGAGGTTAGAACAAGAGTCAAGAGCTGAAGACACACACCCCTTGAATATTACATTGAAAATAGAACCAGCCGTGCAAGTATTAGGGATGGTTTGAAATGATATGCTCTTTCTTTTTTTTTTTTTTCCCTCCTTGCCTTTGAAATTTGAAATTCTTTTATAGTCTAGCATCAGTAATTTACTCATTTTTAAATGCTATTGAAAAATAGTAGTGCCCAGTGCAGTCATTAATAAATACAAGGCAGCCTTCTCGGGGTTCTGGGGAAACTTAATCAACACACAGTGGTACTAATTGATGCTATACTGAGCCAGCTGAAGCAACGGGTCAGTAAACAGAAGTTAGAAAGCAAGAAGTTAGGGAACTGTAGGGGTTATGCCGACATCAAGGGCTGGAAATTATAATAAGGCCTCTTTAGGGGAGTATTCATTTGCATGTGGCTGAATTAGGACACCCGATTATTTTTGAAGACACTTGTATGAATGCACCCCAAGTACCCATGGTGTGAAAGGTCTAAAAGAGGGATTGCAGGCAGGAGCTGAACTAGTCTCTTTGGTTTTTTTTTTGGGGGGGGGTGTTAATTCATGATCGTTTGATAATTTCTCAGTAACATGGTATAGTGACTTCCTTTCCTAGCAAGAAAATGCTAATGGAACCAACTGCACAGATTTTTTTTTCTGTTTCTATTTGTGTGTGGGGTGTGTGTGTGTGGGGTGTGTGTGTGTGTGTGTGTGTGTGTGTGTGTGTGTGTACATGCCCCCCAATGGGTGCACATGAGTCAGCTCTCCCCCTTCCCATAGGGCTTCCATGACCAATACTTCTTCCCACTGAGCCACACAAAATGTATATTGAATTACCACAACTGAATGTTTTAACTAAGTAAATAAAAGCAGGAGGACAGGTGGGAGGAGCCAGAATTAAACTAAACCTTTCAAATCTTCTTTACCCAACCCGACCAGGACACCAGCTTTGAGCAGATTAGACAGCTTTTGGATTTCATAGTCTCTGCCTTCCAACAGTGGAAGTGTCACCCGGGGCTCCCAGAGGGTTCCCAGGGCCCCTCTTATGGATTAAAAGGAATTGTATGAAAATGTTAAGGCAGGGTTTGCTCTTTGTGCCATGCTGACCTCCTGCACCTACAGTGAAACAGCACTAGTGGATAAAACTGCTGGCACAGGCTGTGGTACTCTGCACCACAGCCATGGGCTCCTTCAATACTGCACATTTGGTGTTAATGAAAGGAAAGAGTCCGGGCCAGTTACCCTTAAGACTGTCCTTGATGAGGCAGTACAAAATTTACTAATTTTTAAATTTGCCAATTTTTTGTATTATTGTTGCTGGGAACTGAACTCAGGACCTCTGGAAGAACAGTCAGTTCTCTTAACCAATGAGCCATCTCTCCAGTCCAATTTTTTGTATTATTATTGTGGAGGGTACACTCGATCTGGGATGGGGGAGGGGTGTCTGCATGCCGTTGCTTACCTATGAAGGTGAGAGAACAGCATTGAGTCAGCTCTCTCCTTCTACCTGTGAGTGGGGATAGAAGAATCAAACACAGGTCTCCAGTCTCCGTGTTAAGTGCCTTTAACTGCTAGGCCCTTTTGCTGACCCTGACTTTACTCAGTTTTGACCACTGAGCACATGCCTTTGGTGTGCCTGCTGTCAGACTTCTCGGCCTCATTCTGAAGTACTAGGCTATCTCTGGGGACAGACTGTTGTGCCCGTGTCTGCAGCGAGAGTGAAGTTGGTTCTTCTTAAGTGGAAATCTTTGTGCTTTGACAGAAGGGCTGACTGTGGTTATTCAGACTTGGGGATGTGTCACATAGCCTCTGTGAAGTGAACCAAGTGTCTGTCACTCGGAGAACAGTCAGCTGTGTTTCTTGTCAATACGTTCAATCTTGCATGCACAAATGACGGGTTTGAAATACGTGGGTCCAACCCCATGATTGACCTGATACTTAGAAGATGCTCTGGTGTTGGGGGGCGGGGAGCTAACCACATTGAGCCCTTGAGATGATCGCATCTGATAAAAGAGATGTGTCACCCCTTGGAAAACTACAGAACTCGGTGAACCAACCCCGTCCCTGTGAAACCAATACAGGGGATTACAAAACCTCAGCCACAGGACAAGATAGAGCAACTGATTTGAATTGAACAGAACATGAAGTCACTGGTGTGGTTTCAGGATCTATATTCTAATTAATCAATTGCTGGGCACCATGGTTCCCGCCTCTAACTCAGCACTTGCAAGACAGGAAGTCTATCATTAGTTTGAGGCCACCTGGTCTCCAGAGTGAAATCCTGTCTCAAAACAAACAACCCAAACCAAAAACAAAAAAGGGGGGAAACTCCCACTTGAGAAGTCTGTATAAAGCATTGTAGAACATCCAGAGTTGCCTGAAGAGGTCCGTGACATGGCTTATTTGGTAGAACGCCTGCCTAACCTACAGGAAGGCCTTTCCAAAGATGGCGGAGAGCAGCACATGGTGGTTGGTGCATGGCTTCTTCCCAGCACCCAGGAAGTGGAGGCAGGAGGATCAGAAGTACAAGGTCATCCTTGGATGCAGAGTGAATTGTAGACCAACCTGGGTTTCACGAGACCCCCCCCTCCCCCGTGTGTGTGTGTGTGTGTGTGTGTGTGTGTGTGTAAGAAAATACTATTAAAAGTAACCTCTCCTTTGTCCAGTCCATTATCTGGGTATCGCCAGACTTTCTTCTCACACATTCCCCCAAGAGAACATCACAGAACACCGTGAATACAGAAGCAGCCATGAAACTCCACAGGTGAAAAAGATTTGTTAAAAAAAAGAAAAAAAGAAAATCAATAGAACATTTTTTTCTGTTTTTTTTTTTCCTTGTTTGTTTATTGGTTTGTTTTGCTAAATTCTGGTGGAGTGTTTTTAATTTTGTGGAATCCAGGAAAGTACATTTTAGCTATATTTAAAGTATTGTTAACTGTTTCAAGTGCTCCTTTGTAAGGTCGTAGTTATTGATGTACAACCACAGAAACAACTGCTCCTTTGTGGCTTTTATTGTTGTTGGTTTGGTTTGGTTGGGTTTTCACGACAGGATTTCTCCTGGCTGTCCTGGAACTCACTCTGTAGACAACCAGTCTGGCCTCAACTCGGAGATCTGCCTACCTCTGCCTCCTGAGTGCAGGGATTAAAGGCATATACCACCGCCTGGCTCCTTGTGATTTTCTAAGTATAAAATGACCCAGAAACCCAGGGTTTCTTCAGTGCTACAGTTTACTCCAGGAGAAAGAATTTGTGGCAGAGTCCGGGTGACGGTGGAAGAACTTTACATGAGAACAGATTAGCATTCATAATTTATTAAGCAGGGCACTTTCAGACACAAATTTATACGCTACTCTGTTAGAACAGCCCATCCTTAATAGCAAATGCAAACCATAGTAGCTGCTGGTATATTTCCTGTGTTTGTTGTTTTATTGATACAGCAGAGACCCACTCTAAAATGGTGGTTTACGTTTTATTATGATTTTTATCTATAACTTTCTACAACCTACATTAGCAGTACCAGCACTGGTGAACCCCTGCTGTGAATTTCCTGTTTGGTTTGGACTTTCATAGAGGAAATGATATTTTGAACAGTTAGTTCTATTATTACCTCTGTCCCAACTCCTGGAAGCTGTGAGACTCCAGCCACTACTGTGGCCACACTGGTGAAATATATCACTGTGCGATGGCCCCCTTCACAGCAGCTGTCAATCACCCTCCTTCGGACCTTCTCCATTAGGGAACAGTCAGCCCAAATATCTGTTGGCACCCAGAGTGTGACGAGAAGGCTGAGCCCTCATCTAGCTTCAGATACACTTGGCAGAACCTGCTCCATTACTCTAATTAAATGCATGAAAGCCCAACCTTCCCTGAAATCTCTCGGGGAAAATAGCATGCAGGCTAGAAAGCGTTGTCTAATATTTGTTCCTAATTTTATAATCGCTTTTTTGGCATCTGACACAGAGATGTGTACGCTGCCCTCTGTGACTGGGCCATTGCCTCTTTGTTATTATCAAGTAATGGGCACGGGGGTCTCATGTTCTCATTAGCTTCTGATGCAAAGGCTGTGGCTGGTGGAGAAGCCAATGGGCTTGGCCCCTGATGCCAGTAACTGGGAGAGAACTGGATGCCTCTGGCGCCTGATGGGTCTTGGTGTTGGGATGCCTTGCTCCTGGCATGGTTTTATTGGCCAATTAAAGGTAGAGGCTAGGCACACTCACTTGTATAAACAGAGATTATGCAATGACCCTAGCCAGGCTGGCCATGAGAAAGCCCTTCCCCCAAATGGAGGGCTGGGCAGAAGGACTGCTGAGTTTCAGAACAGCTCACGCCATTGAATGGGTGAGGGATGGGGCTAAGAGGAAGGGAAGCAATGCTAACTCTGTCCTCGCCCAGATGGCTGCTGGGGAGGTGAAGCTGCCGCAGCCCTGCCTCTTTAGAAGGTTAGAGAAATAACGACACCTCTTTTGCTGGCTAGAAAGAAAGCAAGTAGCTGGAGAGCTGGCTCAGCTCTTAAGGGCATTTGTTGTTGTTGTTGTTGTTGTTTTTTACCCGGAGCTGGGGACCAAACCCAGGGCCTTGCCCTTGCTAGGCAAGCGCTCTACCACTGAGCTAAATCCCCAAACCCGCATTTGTTGTTCTTACAGAGGACCCCAGTTTGGTTCCCACACTGGGAAGCTCACAACCACCTGTTAATCCAGTTCCAGGTCTGACGCCATCTTCTGGCTGCCCTGAACACCTGCGTACTTAACGTTTTCTCTCTCTCTCTCTCTCTCTCTCTCTCTCTCTCTCTCTCTCTCTCTCCCTCCCTCCCTCCCTCCCTCCCTCCCCCCCTCTCACTCACACACACACACACACACACACACACACACACACACACACGATCACATGATAAAAACAGTAAAAATAAATCTTAAAATGAAATATTCAATTTCCTTCCTGGAAAATAGCATGTCATAATTATCCTCCTCAAAGTAAAATAGATTCTTGTGCTTTTTAAAAAGATTTATATATTTATTTTATATATGTGAGTATACTCCAGGTGTCTATAAACACACCAAAAGAGGGCATTGAATCCCATTACTAATAGCTGTGAGCCACCATGTGGTTGTTGGGAATTAAACTCAGGTCCTCTGGAAGAGCAGCCAGGGATCTTAACCACTGAGCCATCCCTCCAGCCCTAAATCTTGTGCTGTTTAAACATTGTCTTTTATTCAATTCCCAGCATTGTCCTGGTGGTCCCACCACCTGACATAAAGAATAGATTTTACGTACTAAATTGTATAGAATTTAGCAGTTTTGACCAGGCAAAGAAGACTACCAAAATCCAAAGAACAGTTGGCTCAGAACATTCACCAAAATTCTATTCATAACTTTAACCCAATCCTGTTGTAATATTATTACTTGATTCTTATTTTGGAGAGGCACACATGCCATGGTACACATGGACAGGTCAAAGGACAACTCTGTGGAGTTGATTCTCTCCTTCCACCTTTATGAGGGTTTGGGGAATCAGTCTCAGGTCAGGTTCCGGGGATCAAACTCAGGTCGCCAGGATTGTTGGCCAAGTGCTTCTCTTTGCTGAGCTGTTGCATTGGCTTCATGTTGCACTTTGATATAAAGCTTACTCAGGAGGGAAGAGCAGAAAAGTGCTAATATATTTTTGGAACTGAGAATAGATTCAACTCTGGAATTTTCCAATCATTGTAGAAACACTATTTTTAACAACTATAATATTTTCATTCTTTGAGAATTTCATTATACATACAATATATTTTTGTCATATGCATCCCCTACTCTTACCCCCTAACTCCTCCTCGATCTATCTGAGTATCCCAAGCCCCTCCCAGCTTCATTTCATCTTAATATATTTCTGTAACCCACCTAGTCTCATGTGTGCTGTGCACACACTCATAGGGCCATCCACTGGAGCATGGTTTACTAGCCGGGGACCACCCCATTAAAACTGACTTTCCTAGAAGCTGCCGACTGCCACAACAGCCTAGGCTAGGGGTCTGGGCTCCTAAGTCCCTCCTGTTCTATGCTGGAACAAACTTTTTGTTTATCCCAATTCTTCCTACTTCCTCTTCAACGAGGTAAAGTGGAGTTTGCAGCCCTGTGGTGGAGAAAGTAAAGGTACCTAAGACTATCTCTCTTTACGTTTAGTCCTTGTGTAAACACTGACTGCTCAGTAAAATGATGGTCAGTGGGCAGGAAAAGGTGAGATGGCTCCATGATATTGCCATAGGAACCAGAAGGTCTTCTATGGTGTGATGCTTTCTGGGCACTTTCTAGCTCCCTCTGGAGGTTCTAACCCAGAGCTAGCCATAGCAAACTGGGCCTTATTTTGAAAGTGAACACACACACACACACACACACACACACACACACACACACACACACACCACTCATAGTTGGGGGATCTTACTGCTTTTCTGGCTTAGCTGTATGTGACCAAAGGAAATCAAGTGGATCCATCTCTCCAGACCTCTGGCTGTTTCATGGTCCCAACTTTGGACTTTGGTCTTGTGGCCTGTTCTGGCTCTTTGGGATGGCCGGAGATACATGAATAAAGATGTTAAGAAGCTTACATATGTATAAGAAAGCATATGTCCAAGCCAGTTAGGTAGATAAGTTCAATCCCAAGAACCCATAGAAAGGTGGAAAGAAAGAACCAACACTAACTTGTGTTCTTTCTCTCTCTCTTTCTCTCAGACAGACACACACACACACAGGCACACACTACATCTGCACAGTCATTAATAAAATTTTAAGGATGAAAAAAAGTTCATGTATGAATTAGAAAACATTTCCAAATATATCCATGACCTAGAAATTCTACATTCTAGTTAAAGGAACTTGAGCAAGTCTTAAGACCCCCTAGGTCTTATCATTTAAGGCATAAAGAGAACAGTATCTACCTGGTATGGAATTTGGGAAAGAGGGAACACATGTGAAAGACAGGATACACCTCACCACTAACAGATGCTGAATTAGTCTACAGCAGGTGTGATGTTATGGTGCATATTATCCTCTCACACATGGTCCATGGTACATATCACATAGTTAAGACAGAAGTTAAGGTAACAGTGTTGGCCAAGCTTATCTCACCCGGCACACACTGCACTTGGACCCAAGCCCTATGCATGTGTCGGGGGTGGGGAGTTCTTTTGAATATCTCAGTGGATGCTCAATACCAAGGAATGTATTTAAGCATGTGACATGTGCTAGGGACATTACAAAGTGGTAAAGGCGACCTATGGAAGAACTATACGGGTAAATGCCTGCTCGGACACACAGTTCATGGCAGGAAGCGTGGTGGGCACAGAGGAGTCTTGATCAGATCGAGGGCCTGGAAGAGGTAAAGGCTGCTCCAAGCTTTGAAGCTAGGAAAGGTCGTTTTCAACAAAGTGGGGAGCCGAGGAAAACTCAAAGGGGCCAGCAGTCAGCAATTTGGGGGACAGCAAGAAGTTCAGTGTGTCCAGCTAGAGTCTGCTGGAGATGAGGCACCCAGAGGGAGCCACAGGGTTCCAATAGTGAAAAGCTTTTGCTGCTACTCTCCAGGGTGGCGTTCTTTGGTTTCAGAGTGATGGGAGCATGCTGAGGGGGGTGGCTAGACATTTTTAAGGCACACAAAGTCACTTAGTGCCACCAGGTGTCCTTAGTGGCTTCCCTTCGCTTCATCCTTTTGGAGGGGATAAAAAGCTTTGGGGACCCTTCTCTGGTATGATTGGGGTATTAGTGCCCATGCTCCCCCCCCCCACCTCTGTGTGCTGTCATGAGATGCAAGAAAGGCACCCATCATGGACTCTCAACGGATTTTTTTTTCTTGCACTTTGCTTCTTATAAATTGATTCCAAGACTTCATTATGGTGTCACCAGAGATGAATGGGGCAGTAGTGTTTTGCTTTGCACTGCCAGAAGGAGGGAAAACAAGTTTGTACGGAGCCGTAGTTCAATCACGCTGCTTGCAGAAGCAAGGCCATGAAAGGCTGGAGCAGAGCAGCTTTGATTCTAGAAACCCCCATAGCCCTGTGGGTGCTCCAAGCAAAGGCGTAAATTAAAGGTTGGATCCTGCTCTCAGTATCGACTATCGAGCAAAAGGCTCGGCCCACACTCATGCACTTACTTGGGCTTGTTAAAATAAAAATACGATCTTGGCTGGGCTCGTGTTGCAGCCGGTATAATTATGACATGGAAGATTGCTGTTTGAATCGGGGCTGCTACAGCACGCGCTTATTTAAAGATAGACTTGGTAATTTAATACATGTGAGGCAGGACCGAGGTCCAAATCATGAAAAGCTTTGTCGCCAGCTACCTCTCACGTGGTTTCTCCTCCAGGTAATCTAGGTAAATGCCTGGAACTAGGTAAACTGAGCCGAAATAGAGATGGTATTGGGTCCCTAACTGCCGGTCTGTTCAAGGTTACCATCACATTTTTTGGCTCCCGGTTATTTCACAGACGTGATAGGATAATATGTTAAAGATAGCTGGCTTCTAAACATGTGGTTGATCATAGGCATTGTCTGTAGGATTTTGTGTAGTGTACGTGTGTGCATGTTTGCGGGTGCACACATGGGAGTGGAGGCCAGGGGGTCAGCATCAGCTGTTGTCTCTCTCCAGCCCCTCTCCACTCTCCTTTCTGAGACAGGGTCTCTGATGGAACCTGGAGCTCGCTGATTCCGAGAGACCAGCTGCCCAGCAGGCTTCAGGAATCCTTCTCTCTCTGCCTCCTCAAGTGCAGCATTAGAGGAATTCCCTGCTCTTTACAGTTTAGAATTCAGTCCCTGATGCTGGGGAATTATAACCAATTAGACACGTTTTCCTTTCTCTTCCTACCAGTGCCTAAGGTAGGAGGATCAGCCAGGTACAACAGTCATGGGCTTAGGAAACACAGTGGGTTATAATGAGCGACCACCCCTAATCCGAAATACTCTAAACCTAGAAGCTGAGAATGAGCCCAATTTTGGATTTAGAAATAGTTTGGGTTTTCAGTTTAGATCTTGCTACCAATATTCGAAAATCCAAAAGCAATGTGAAATGTTCCAGTTCCCCAGCCCCTCGGGAAAGGGACACTGCCTCTGTGTTTCTCAGAGTTTTTCATGTCCCGTCTTATTGAGAGAACTCAAACACTCCGGAAGTTGTGGAGGACTGTACATATATGAGACAGGCCGTCCACGGGGATTGCCTTCTCTGGCAGATATGCACATCAATGGAAGCCAGAAAAGGACATCTGCTCTAGTGCCTTGCTCTGTCTCCCTCCGCCTTAGTCCTTAGAGACAGAGTCTCTAACTGAACCTAGAGCTTGGCTGGTGGTCAGTAACCCCAACAATCTCTTTTCTCTGTCCCCCATCATGTTGGGTCTGCATAGATAGCCATGCCCAACTTTTATATAGGCCCTGGGAATGCCAGCAAGTACCCTTACCCACTGAGCCACTTCCCCAGTCCCCAGGTTTTACATTTTCATGGAAAAATTAGGTTGATTTTGTCAAGTGGAAAAGTAGGAGAAAAAACAATCAAGCTGAAGGCCCGTGTGTGTATAGAGGCATTAATGTAGTCTTTAAGGGCACAGAAACAGGAAACCACCGCCAATATAAACTACAGTGAACTCAGGACTATGTCAGGGGAGCCAAGAGAATAATGTCCCTCCATTCCGAGCGAGTGTCCACTCACTGTCAGCTCTGGCCTTCCAATTCTTCCTCCTAACCCCCAAAAACCAAGGACAGTAAATAACCACTTTCAGATAATACCAATGGCTAAACATGTCCAGAACTGATTATGTAAGGTAGTGTTGGCAAAGCCACTAGCTGGCAAAATAGAGAAAGAAAGGGGGTGAGTAAAAAAGAAAAATTATCAGATTCCAACACCGGACCATACAGGGTAGAATAGAGACCTGGTAACATGAATAATAATATGGTAATATGCATTCTTCCTATCTCATAAGTGGGTCCTGACAGCTCTCTAGTCCACATCACTCCTGTGACTTGGGAGGAAAGAGGAGCTCAGAAAGGTTAAGTGGCTGGCTCAGCATCACCACTTAGCCGCAGAGTCAATTTCGGAACTTTGGTCTCTTGACTCTCGGTGCAATGGCCCAACTACTGTATCATGACCCTCTAATTGATTGTGTGATGATAACCCATGTCAGGGGTACGGGGTCAGCGTCCTGGAGACCTCTAAAGGAATAGCTGTTGGAGACTCATCACTAAAGCTGTTTTTGGTTTTAACCGTCTCCAAAGAACCAAAATGAATTAATACAGTTCAGCATAAAACCCGAAGTTACAGCTAGAATGGAAAGAAGTTTTGCATGTGCATTGGGCTACCTAACAAGTATTTATTGAGTGCCCATGTCGTGTTTGTGTGACTGCAGCCCAGGATCAACTGTCTCCTCTCTCAAGAGGCTGGGAGTGGGGGGAGGGGTGGGGGGACCCTTTTGGGTCTGTCCCCTCCAAGTCCCTTCCCCTCCCTTTTGTGTCTCAGGTCCGCATCTTCCCTTTCTCTAGGTTGTCATATCCTTTTCATCTGCTCTTTAAATGTCAATCTCTGTCCTCTTCTCCTCTCTTAGCCAATGTAGGTTTCTCCTGTTTATCTCGCTCTCCCTCGACTGACGCAGTCTATTTGCATGTCTTTAGCTGCAGTTAATATCTGCTAAATCAAGCCATATTGGCGTGAATAGCTTCCTTTGAGTTCCGAATAAAAGGATGCTTCAGCCGCCTGGCCCAGCAACTGTAGGTCCTTTGTCAGCGAGGAGGTTTAACTTACTCAAAACCTTCCTTGTCCCCATCCCCACATCCCTATATTGTTCATCTTCCCCCTGTTCAAGCCAGCTCACCCTTTGAGCTGTTAGTCCTGCAAACTGATCCTTGTTTGGGGGAAACGACTGCTGTTTCATTTACTCATGGCTTGGCGAATGAGGACACCTATTGTCCTGTTTGCTGCTGTCTTATTTTCACTAGATGCCACCCCACTGTCATGAGATGGACTCGGGTGACCACCACTGTCTGCAGCTTAGCCATAGTGAGCATGGACTGTCTAAGCATTCGTCAGAGGATTTGAGCCTAGAACGAGCAGCCTTCTGGTGTTTGTTCTCCGCCCCCTCCCCCAGAAGGGGAGCAAGATGAGCAAGTCACTTTCATTGATTGATTGAACTCAGCCAGTTTCCTATAGCTGATGCCTCTTACCACAGAGAAATGATTAGATTCTAAGTGCCAGAAGAAAGGTGTGA
The DNA here is from genome assembly GCF_021556685.1 of Rattus norvegicus. NCBI lineage: Eukaryota > Metazoa > Chordata > Mammalia > Rodentia > Muridae > Rattus > Rattus norvegicus. Next base: position 77,693,433 of record NC_141541.1, read on the forward strand.
AAAGACACTAACCACAGAAAATGCCTCTCGTAAAGTACGTCATCCACTATTGATTTGACACCCAGGAAGTGCCGGAGTCTTGACATTTTTTGTTTGTTTGACGCAAAAGCATCGGAACCGAAATCCACATGAAATATATCAAAACTCCACAGCCAGCTTTTTAACCCCCTTCATCTCTGTCATTCAGCAGCCGTTCTTGCCTCTCAAAGAAGCCACGCTAGGGGTTTGATAGCATGGCATCAGTGCTTTGATTCAAGATCAACTCCCATTACCAGGAAAGTGAAAGGAATTCATGGGTGAGTGGGCTCTGTGCCCGCGGGCTGCGGGAGTGAACTGTGAGGAGGCCTCGCAACTCCACTGACATATTCCAGGATCTGTGCCTGCTCTGTCTCCTGTCCCCTGAGAATTAGCAGCAAGTCCTGACGGTCTATGCAGGATGCTTTAGAGATAAGGGACTTCCTTTCTGAGAGGCAGTCTCACACCACACTAGGAAGATGGATGTGTGAGGGGTTCGTGTCCTCTGGGAAGATGTGTATAACTCATCCTCTTTCTCCTGAGTCTATCAGCCATAGAAAGCATAGAAAGTAACCTTGTCAGCAAGCATTTTGGAGATGCTGAAGCCTCTCTTAAGTAAGAGAGGTCTTTAGGGCTTCTTTTGATATCACTGTCTGAGGCTACATGACTGTTGTACCTCCCATCAGTAGGGCCAACACTTATCTCTGGCATTAAAGTACATGAGGCCAAAGTGACAGTGGGGACCTCATACACTATCCTATCCATTTTCCAACACAGAAACAACCCCTACCCATCTCCCCAGAACTTACTATCCAGGGAACCATTCTCTCTAGGAAGGAGTTCTCAAGGGATCAAGGATGTTGCCCACATGTGGAAACATTTTAGATTATCATATCTGGAAAGAGCTTTCAGTAAACTAATAAGGAGAGACCAGGGATAGTGCTAAGATATCTATAGTGCCCAAGACATCCTTATGGCAAAGAACTCTCTCGTATAAAATTTCAGCAATGCCAAGCCATATAAATCCCAACAGAATATGGTCTTTGACTTGGGTTCATAATAGGTCCTTTGCATCCAACATCGGCATTTTCTACCAGAGTAAGTTCTATTTTTAAATGTTCATTTGAGTTGGATCTGACAAGGTAAGTCTTTAATCCTAGATGTCCAAGAGACAGAGACAGGAGGATTCGGAGTTCAAGACCAATCTGGGCAACCTCACAAGATCCCGTCTCAAAATAAAAATAAGCTGAGCCTGTAGCTTTGTTGTAGAGAGCTGGCCTGGCATGTGTGAGGCCCTGGTTCCATCCTCAGTACTGTTCAGAAGGACTCGTGTTCACTTTACGCATGCGGATGTGTGTTTAAGTGCTTGCAAAGGCAACGTTAACCTCAGCTGTCATTCTGTAGGTGACAACTACCTTATGTTTTTGGAAATAGGGTCTCTAATTGGCCTGGAGTCTATCAAGTTATAGGGTAGACTATGGTAGCTAGCCAGCAAACCACAGTATTCCCCCTGTTTCGTCTTCACTTGTTCTGAGAATACAAGCATCAGTTACCGTGTATGACTTAAAAAAAAAAAAACAAAAAACAAAAAACAAAACCCACCACCACCACCACCACCATCACCAAAAACAACAACAAAAAGAAAGAAAAGAAAAGAAAAACCCATGGGTTCTAGATAATCAAACTAAGGTTTCATGCTTGCTTGCTTCCCAGCCCTCATTGTCTTATTGGCATGAGAGACACAGTAAAAGCATTGCATTATCAAAAGAAGGGAGAGGCATGTTACATCCCATGATAGAGTCAAGACTAAACATAAAAGAGGGCATCTTGCTAGTAGAGAAGACATAAACACAAATGTTCAGTGGCCCTAGACAGGTAAAGCAGGGATGGTGGATAAAGGAAGTCCCTGGGTCCCTGAACAGCATACATGTTGATGAGAGAGCCCTGCTCCTTGGCCCACTGACCCACTGGCATTTCGAATAACTGGTCTACCACTGCAAGCTTTGCTCCCATTTTGGTTTAAGAGAATATGTCAATCTGAAGTTGTGATTATTAATTGCTGGTTCTTAATTACTACAACCATTTTTTGAGATTCACGGATGATCTATGAAGCCTGAGGATTAGTGGTTATGGCTGTTTCATTATATTGTATCTTTATCATTATTGGAGATTGTGTGGCTAATCATTGGACAGGTTGCATATATCAGCCCTAACAATGTGTGGATCCATACTTGGCTTTTTTTTGTTGTTGTTGTTCTAAAACATTAAAAGGAGGTGGTAAATACATTTAAGCTCCTTAGCCAGTACTCAGGGCCCCGTAGCACTGTTGTCTCCCACATGGCCACCTGCCTTCTATCTTTACTGTGAGCCTTTTGCCCTCTCTACTGCCCTGCAGCCTAGCCTTGCTGCCTTTGAGTGTGCCCTCTGTGTCCCTGCTTAGATCTCTATGTAACTTCCCTCAGTCCCATCTCAGCACTTGCTCCCAATAAAATAACAACATTCCTTCCTCATGGCTCAGATCAGACAGCAAGTGAACCTCCTGAATTCACCTTTTTAAAATGTCTGACCTACAGTTATGGGACTGATGTCTTCATATGCTGTTAGTACGAGCTAAGCTGGTCACCACCTGAGTGTCCAGTAATATCTAAAGTTGATGGCTAGGAAATGACTTTTATCACTCCATATAAATTTAGCTCTCAGAGTACTTAAACCTTGGTCTCTTAACTATTTACCAGTATGTACTGTGATTAAGCAGGTTACTGTGTGAAGCATCAACATTTCTCTTTTCCCTTTCGATAAACATTTTTAATTAAAATAATCTTAAAGTCTAATAATGGAATTAAGCATTTTTTGTACCATCTAATATCCTTTATTAAGAGAGAAAAAGAAGTAATACCTGGAATGGCCCTAAAATAAGCATTTTTACAGAGTTAAATATTTGCGTCTATACTTAGATCTATAAATTACTATTCTTTGAACTTGAAGTGGATTTTGAACTGGGCTCTCCCTAATTATAATAATCATACATTTTATTTATTTATACCTGAGCCATATAGACATTAACTAATTACTTCTTGATCACACAGCCTAACAGGGAGACTTTCCTTGCTGCCCTGTTTTTACAGCGTGCATGTGAGTATGTGTTAATTATAGGCCCCTCTGATTAACTTGGCATCCCAGTGCTTTACAACCCGTCAACATCAAGGGTTTGGTAGGTGGGCAAGAAAACTTGTATTAGAGTTAACTTCTGGTTTCAAGCCAGGAGGTAAGTGACATTTTGTGAACCCATCAAATATCTGGCTTGAGTCCAAGTACAATTCATTTTCCTTAAGTATTTAAATAGTTGTTTGAGGAGTGTTGACTTTCTCAATTCAGGCCACACTATAATTGCCTAATTAAAAAAGGAGGAGAAAAAAAAAAACAGGTGGTCTCTAAATATATTTGAGCCAAATTGAGCTTCACTCTAGTCCAGGTTGTGTGTAGGTGACATGGCTAATTAAGTTAGCCCCATTAGGGTATGCCTTCAGATGTGACTGTTACACTCTGTCTATTCCATTAAAAAACTACCTTTGTCGGTCCTTTAACAGGAAACAGATCGATCTGAGCAAAGTCCATCGTGAAGGGAACAGAGGTAGCTGTGGGTGACATTCATGGAGGCTCATGGCCAAATGCAAATGCTCCATAGATGGATAGACACAGAATAAGTGCAGTTCACTTAATCATTCTGAAAAGCCATCTGCTGATGAGTCCATCAAGCCGGCTGGATCATGGGGTGTGGAATCCCTGTTGCTGCCCCCCAACACAATCAGAAACTAACAGACATAAGAGCTCTTGAACCTCTACTTGTACCAGAGTAGCCTTTACATTTAATCAACCAAAGTTTCTTCATGGTGCTGGGGAATGGAACTCCCAGCTTCCCACACACCAGACACACTCTTCCATAGAGCTATGCCCTCCCAACTCTTCCCGTCTTTGATAATTGAAAAGTGATGATGAAGAAAAGCAAAGGGCTGACCTGTGGATTTTCCCCTACAGGATAATTCTTGGTAATATACCCATTGTACCTCAATCAAATTGTATCACCCTCTGTTAAAACGTCCAGTGTCCCTTGAAAACAGCCTGTGTGAGAAGACAGTGTCCCTCTGAGTGCTGAGGGATGAATGGGGAGGCTGAGGTTTCCAGAACATTCTATCTCTTTCCTGAGATACTTCTGGAACAGGATAGATAGTATTTGGGGAGCTCACGGGGACACCACTGTTGGGCCACCACAGTTGCTGGGCAGTTAGACGAGGCTTTAAATTCAAAGCCCAAAGAGTCAAGTAAAAGTGTGTAATAGTACCATTATTATACAACTCATAGGGCTTTAATTTAAAGGTTATTCATGTGATGAATTACTTAAATATCAATATTTTTATGCTCACATATAATTTTCTTAGAATAATTGCAATTTTACATTGGAAAGAAAATGCTTTTAATCTAGGATTCTTGCGGACTCCTTCTCCCCCAATATATCTGGCAACAAACTCATGGAAAGTTCAAAAAGTCAAGGATGACTTGTCCAAACCCTGTCTACCCAGCCTCCCACTTTCCTAGTTGGAGAACTGTCCTTGATTTGACCAAAAAGGTCAGAATCCCCACAACTCAGCAGGCTTCACATGCAGGGAAGTGGTATTCTGTGGCTTTTGGTTGCCCAGTTTTCTCCTAAGTGTTTGAATAACTCTATCCAAACTGTCATCAGAGCTAGTAAAAACAGCTCTAAGGAGCCAACAAGAGAGTAAAGGCACTCGCTGCCCAACCTGATGACTTGTGTTCAATCCCCAGGACCCTAGATAGTGGAAGGGGAGAATCATTTCCTGCAAGCTATCCTCTGACCTCCACACGCATGTCATGACAGGCATGCCCTCATATATACACAAAATAAGTGGAATAATAATTAAAAAGAAAGATCTTTTTCATGGCCAAAGTTGAAAAACATCACGTTCTGGAAAAGTTGGTAACCACAGTAACATAGGCTGACCGACTTTCACTCATTCGTTGCTGTCATTTTCTTACACGACAGACACCAGGGTAAGCAATCAAGGAGTATGATCTGTAGCTGTCGACAACTTTGAAAGTAAGAACCGTAATTGTCCCCCATTTAAAGATGAGGGGAACTGAGGCCGGGAGAGTTTCACCATCTACAGAAGGTCACATGGCAGCGAGGACAGAGATTTGAATAGGAACACGTAACCTCCCTCACCATCCTGTTGACAGTATCCCTAAAGCTGTATCCAGTGGTAACATGTATGTTTCTTCTATGCCAAACGCCTGTTGTAGCAGATGTGTTTAACTCGGGGGACATGCCTAAGGCTGAACGTGAGAGAACGGACAGCTAGAGCTGGAAGTAGGTCTGTGGAGAATGGGGACATTGACCTTTGCACATTGAGTACCATGCTTGCTTAAAAACAAGTCTATGAGCCACAGCCATTGCGTGTGTACTCTCCGTATCAGAACAAATCTCCCAATGACCACTAAGAATGAACCACGGTGACCTAGCACAGTCACCTCTAATTAAGTGTCTGTGATAAAGCCACACAGGAAAAGCCATGAGATCTGTGGTCTGCCGGAGTACTCTGTCCCCGAGGCTATACCTCGGACCATTCTGTTGTTGTCAACTATGAGATACTTTCTTCTAAAATACCAGGAGGTGAAGTGGGTGTTAAATCTCTATTCTAATGAAGAAACTGAGGCTCAACAAAACCTCTGTAAGGTGTCAGGAATGGAACCCTGAGAGTTTTTGACCACAGGAGTTGCAGAAACATGTCAGAAGCTTCTTCTCTCCTGTATCTCTCCAAGGTCAACTTCATTTTCAAGTGAAGCAGGACAGCTGTTCAAAACTCCCCACTTGCTAGGTAATCAACACCCAGCCAAGACACTGGAAGTGGGATTCCACAAGAGAAACGGAGGTATCCAGTTAGGCCAAGGTTATCTAACTGTGCCCTGGTATTTGCATGGTCAGAATCTTGCACTTGGTGGAAGCTGAAAAATGCTGTGTTTTGTTTCGGTGCCTGGGACTCTCTGTCTGAATGGTAAAAATATCGATTCTTTTTGGGTCACTTTCCTGGGCTGGCTCCGGTCTCCCTTTAGGAGACAGTCTACTCCTGTGGCTGTGGTTTGGAATTGACATTTACTTTCCTTCTGGGTTAATGGCCCCCTTTAAAAAGTGTATTGCTGTTTTGCAATTCAAAATCTATTACATTGTGGAGGGGAGTTCAAAAACCTTGGGAGCCATCTTGTGGTTAAAGCATTTCCTCAAGTTGATGTTGCATGAAATTCTTTTGTACTTTTTGAAGTTAAAGGGGCTGTACTTGTTTTCTTTTCAATACTTTGTCCTTGAAATAGTAATTATTCCTCAATTATCAATTTTCATCCTCTAACATTTAAAACATGTAAATCAAAACTTAACATTTAATATTTAATAATTTATAATATTTAATTTATAATATTTAATAATTATATTTTATTTTAGAGTCTCTCTCCCACCCTATGAGTGTTGGTGTATGTGCGTGTGTGATTGTGTGTGTGTGATTGTGTGTGATTGTGTGTGTGTGATTGTGTGTGTGTGATTGTGTGTGATTGTGTGTGTGTGATTGTGTGTGTGTGATTGTGTGTGTGTGATTGTGTGTGTGTGATTGTGTGTGGTGTGTGTGATTGTGTGTGGTGTGTGTGATTGTGTGTGTGGTTGTGTGTGTGATTGTGTGTGTGTGTGGTTGTGTATGTGTGTGTGATTGTGTGTATGTGTGTGTGATTGTGTGTGTGTACATCTTTGGAGCTTTGATTAGCAGTAGGGGTAAAGAGCATTAAATTTTTCTCTAGAATTTTCTATAATTTCAAATTTGTTTCAATAATCCTATATGGTATTTAACATTACGGGGCGGGGGCTAAACTTATATTTAAACTTTATCAGTACTCATTGCAAGGGGAAGATGGGCAGATTGCCCAAGCAAACATATAAAGTCATTTGGATCAGTTGTATTCTGTGTATGCATAACAAGAATACAGTGGCTGCTGACCACGCTGCTGTGTGAAGGAAACACCGAGGGTGCGTGTGCTGCCTGGGCCTGTTCTGGGGATGCATCGCCATCTTTATCACGTTTCAAACAATAAATAAGCAGTGTGATCCCCTCCCCCAGGAAAGGGCAAAACAAAGAACACAAAACAAAACCCTCTGGCTCGAGTTCTTGTTCCCCAATGCTGCAAAGAGTGGCCTTCCCCTTAGTACATAAGTGGGCCACCTTCTGTGGCACCATGATTATTTCCAACCTCAACGTACTTGAGATGAGGATTTTCTAGAGACTTCTAGCTAGGATGTGGTCTTGTAGGGAACAAGGGAGAGTGGCTCCTATCAGCTTTTTATTTTATTTTAAACTTTGTCAAATATAGGCTACACGTGGTGGTTTGGCCTGTTCCAAAAATAACATGAAATCACAAATTCAAACCACTCACCAGCTTCTTGGTGTAAATTAAGTCGCTTTCTTACTGAAAAACAACTACAGTCAGTTTTAACTATATAATCAGGAAAGAAAGAAAACAAAGTCAAGATTAAACAAGGCGAAAATGAAGCAAAACAGAATAGAAGAAGCTGGTGGCCAAGTTTACAAGATTACATATATTCAAGCTGTGAACTCTTGTAGAGCAGCGATTTTTGGTTCCCTTGAAAAATATGAAGAGATTTGGCCTCCTTTAAGATGTGTCTGTTTGGTGTGAGAAAGATGGCTCCAAAGTTAGGAGCTGCTTTTACAGAGGACCTGAGTTCTAGTCCCAGCTCACACGTGGCAGCTCAGTTACCTGTAACGCCTCTCCCAGGGACTCTGCTGCCCTCTTGTGGCCTCCACAGGCACTGCATGCACATATGCATATGTGCACCCAGAGACACAGACACACATACACACACACTAAAAATAAATACATTTTAAAATTTATTTAACAGCATGGGGAAGAGATAGAAAAGTTTTCTCAGACTGAATATGTTGCTTGCTGATAATTATCAAGGAATCATGTGACTTACAGAAAGGTGATCTTCACAGGTCCATTCTACTTTTCCTGGACCGTTAAAGAAGAATGTTCATCTGCCTGTTACATTTTGTTATATTTTGTTTGTTAGGTGGTCCCACCTTCCTACTACAGCAAGCCCTTGTTCATCTCCCTGTAACCTCTTCTACCAGAAGATGAGGACCTAGGGTGCATGCAAGCAGCCCTCCCTCCACACTGCCAGAGTAGCCCCCAAGTTCAAGAACTGTAGCTTACACACTTCACTTGGAGGAAGTCACCTTAGACCCGAGACATCCTCTTTGTCATTGCTTTCTACTGAGCTTTCCCTGGCGAGCTCAGCCACTTGGTTGAGTTCCAAGTACATAGTTAATTCTTAAGTCAAAATGTTGGGCTTGTGTGTAGCTCAGAGGCCCTGGGCTCAACCCCAGAACTATTTATATATATATATATATTTTTTAAAAAAAAGGAAAAGTCACTTCCAGTCAGTGGAGGGAGGGCTGAGGACAGATCTCACATATGACTGAAGAAAAGGAAAAGAGCTAACCTGCTTAAGTGGGCAAGACAAGACTATAGGGCAAAAGGGATGGCAGACTGCAGCTACTCCATGTTGGAGCCGTGTCCATTTGACTCTTAGGGGGCCTTTCGAGTACCACAACATTTATAGTGACCTCATTCTTTTTTAGTATGTTTCAAATAAGTCATAAAACAAGTTACAATGATTCTTCATCTTCAAGAAATTCAATGAACTGGAACTATAGATGTAGCTCAGTTGGAAGAGTCTTGCTTAGCATGAACCAAACCCTTATCCCCAGCATCACATACACTATGGATACTTGCGAACCCCAGTAACCCCAATACTGTGGGGGTGCAGGCAGGAATATCAGAAGGTCAAGAGTATCCTCAACTACGTATTGAGTCAAGGCTAGCCCTTACTGAAGCCCTTCTGCTGTCGTGATGCTGAGAAGTGCTTGACGGTCACAAAGGTATCTGAAGCCAGGAGGGTTTACTGCACTTTATTCCGTGAAAAGCTGCCCCTCAAATCACGTTCTGCTTGTTTGTAGTTTGTAAGATGTTTCTTATACTCTTAACCTCTTATCACTTGGCTAACTCTGACCTTGGACCCCAGAGTTTGTAACAGAATCCTCAGTCCAGCCAAGGAGAGGTTGTAGATCACTATAGAAAATCACAAAGAAAACTCATCCAAAATAGGCCACTCCTTCCCCTGGCCTCCCTTTCCTTTCATGAAGGCTGTGCTGGCCTAGAACTTATGGTGTAGTTGAGGATGGTCTTGAATGGCTGGAATTATAGGCAACAGCTAACACCCCCTGGTTTCACCCTGTGATTTCCCTGTTTCCAAATGAAGGCACAGCAAGTGTGTTAGCAGACATAGAGCCTTAGGCTCCCAGATGACCATAATAGTTGAGAGCAAGTATAGCTCTTTCTTCATTGCAGAAAGTAGGGTCACTTTTGGACCCGAGTAGAGGTAGATGACACTACTTCCACGGTAGTCTAAAGTTCGACTTGCCTGGAATCCATGAGTATTTAGCAAAAGGAGATGGGAGAAAACTACTCTGGTCAGTGAGGAGTTGGAGAAGAAATTTCTTTCCCACAAAGAAAGAAAACGGTGACCAGTGACTATGGGGTTGACTGGACAGTTGGAATTAGCTTTGGGCTCGTGCCCCTGATACTTACTGAATGTGAGTTGAGTGTTGGGTGACATGCTCTGCAGGATTGTGCCTTCCTATAATTCCACCATTGCCACTGCTCACCCAGTTGGGATGTAAGAACAGAGGCTCAGGAAGGAGAACGGCAGGGTACCACCTTCCTAAAGGAAAGATAAGGAAGTACAGGCTGGAAATGCCCAAGACGAGGGAGCACAGCCTGGTTAACCTGGACTTACCTTCAGATCTCCGCCTTGGCTTCCTACTTTTCTAAGGGCATTTGTCAAAGGAAAAGGATGGAGTTGAAATGGGGTTGGGGAGAGAAGGATACACATTCACAAGCTCTCGCATGGGCCGGGTTTTTTTTCTCCTCCACATTTGTATTTGTGAACTATCCACAGTACTTTGAGTTTTCAGAATAGCATTTTTTACATTGAGAGACAGAGAGAAAGCGCGCATGTGAGGCCAGATGACAATTTGTGGGTGTCAGCTTTCTCCTTCTACTCCGTGGGTTCTCGGGATCGAATTCAGGTCGTCAGGCTCAGAAGCAAACACCTTTACCTGCTGAGCCATCGCGCCAACCGCAAGAATAGATTTTAACTGTGTATCTTCCTCAAAAGATAGGCAGAACCTCTTAATAACTGAACTGGTTTATAAGACCAGAGATGAGGGCTGAGGAGATGGTTCAGTTGGCAAAGTGCTTGCTGTTCGAAAATGAGGACCCAGGACACACACACACACACACACACACACACACACACACACACACACACACACACACGAAACAAGGTGGTATGTTCCTATAATCCCAGCACTGGGAAGTAGGAAATGGAAATCTCAGGGGTTCACTAGCCAGCAAGCCTAGCCTAGTTGGTGAGCCCCAGGCCATTGAGAAACCCTGTCTCACAAATCAATGTGAGATTGTAACTGAGGGTGATAGCTGAGGTTGATTTCCGGCCTCCACAAGCAAAGGTATACATGCTTGCACACACACACACACACACACACACACACACGAAACAAGGTGGTATGTTCCTATAATCCCAGCACTGGGAAGTAGGAAATGGAAATCTCAGGGGTTCACTAGCCAGCAAGCCTAGCCTAGTTGGTGAGCCCCAGGCCATTGAGAAACCCTGTCTCACAAATCAATGTGAGATTGTAACTGAGGGTGATAGCTGAGGTTGATTTCCGGCCTCCACAAGCAAAGGTATACATGCTTGCACACACACACACACACACACACACACACACACACACACACAGAGAGAGAGAGAGAGAGAGAGAGAGAGGATGTTATGAAAAGAAGAGAGATACCACTCTTTCCAGCCCACTGTCAGATACTCCAGACACATTTGTAGAGAACAAGAAATTTCTCTTTTGCCCATGCTTTGGAGATAGAATGACCACTGCTTTAAGTTGGGGAAATGTGTGTAACAAAGAAACTCAGAAAACTGTCAGCAAAGTCAACACCCTGTGCAGGGACCTGTGCAGGGACCTGTGCAGGGCCAGGGGCATGTCCTGAGATGTGGGACTTACCCAGATCCACACAGAATTATCGACAGAGGCTGGAAGCAGATGCATCTTTTCTGGGCTGAAAGGGAAAAGGTGGAAAGGAGGGGGTGTTCTTCATTCCGATACGTGCCACTGAGGGCACTTTTTTAAAAATTTCCTTCAAATCATTTTGCCCAGCAGATGACAGTGTTTCTGAGACAGTGAGAGAAGAGAACCTGAAGTGATGTGAGCCGAGTATCCACCCACCACTTTCCCTCTCTTCCCACCCAGGAGTCTGAGGGCCACTCCTCCTCCTCAGCCAGCCCCTCAGCCTACCAGGCATCCTGCGGTCACTGCTGGCTTTCCAACACTAACCTAGCCCCAAACAGAATCTTCACCTAGCCGTGGATTCTTTTGAACGAGGCTGTGTTGGCAATTATGAAACCAAGTAGATGTTGGCGAGCGCTCTCAGAATAATTATAGGATCCCTTCAGTAGTACAGTATAAATAATTGCCGGTTTAAAAGCTTTTTTTTTTTTGTGAACAGCAATTTATACTGAAATTTATATTTGCTCCTTGAAGCCAGTCTATGTCAAGGGCACCTCACTCCCACCACACCTCCCCACCTTGGGATCTCAAGGGCTTTGGGGAGCTTTGGATACCAGGATGCTCTCCGGTTGGCCAGGCAACCAGGAGGTTGTACGCATCTAATAGGTAGTGAAGGAGAGCAAGAATGGTGCATATAGTCAGTCAGTGACACGCACGAAGCACGAGACTGTCCAAGCTGGGGCACCTAGTGTGTTCCCAGCATACTGCTGACAGGAAGGCTGTCGGGGAGCAGAGGCTTACGGAGAAGAGCAGTGCTGTCCCTAGCAAGTAGGACACAGGGAAGATTATCACCTCCTCGTTGGGTTATGATGGTGCAGACGCAAGACCCAGAGGACCAAGGCACAGGAAGCTCAAGGATATAATGCAGCTCTAAAATAGCCACGGAGACTTATTAAAATGTATATGTTCCTCTCTGTGAAAGTTTTAATTTTCTACTATAGCATATTAGGAACGCCCAGGGAGTCCGGGGAGGCAGTTCAGTTGGTATAGCATTTGCTCAGCATGGACGAAGCCCTGAGTTCAGTCTCCAGCACCACATAAAACCAAGAATGGTGGGGCATGCCTGTAGTCTCAGCACCTGGGAGGGGCAAGCAGAAGAAGTAGAAGTTTGAGGCTGGGCCAGCAAGATGGCTTAGCAAACAGAGGTGACTGCCACTAAACCCGATAAGCTGTGTTCGGTCTCAGGGACCCACATGGTGGAAGGAAAGGATAGATTCCAAATTGTTCTCTGGTCTCTACCACATGTAACACATGGAGAGAAATAAGTAATGTTACTTTTTTAAGTTCAAATTTGTTCTCATCTCCATAGCACTTAGAGACTGGCTTGGGCTAGCTGAGACCCTGCCTTAACATATGTATGTATTAAAATGACTAGGCACAAGCAAAATGGGGGAAGACCTTGGTAATGGGGAAACATTTGTCAAGGGATCCCTCTTTGCATACTGAACAGAGGCCCTTCTTTTCCAAGCAGGTGACCCTCTGTGCCATCTTCTTGTATTTCTGTTTGTCCCCTGTGGCTTCCCTTACCCAGTAGGAGAACTCCCTTGAGTGTCTCGCATCCTGAGTGTCTCACAGCAGAGTAGCGAGTGTCCTAAGATAATGTGTTCTTTTATTTCAATCACTGTTCTTGGTTTCTGCCTCCAAAAGTCCCTTTTAAGCCATATTTCTTTTTCCACAATTGTTCGGGTGCTGGCTTTGGTATTTAAATAAGCCTTTCAATGGGTCATTAGCCCTGTAATTAATTCTAGCTATTTTTAAATGGTGCCTGGGTTATTAAAGAGCTGTCGCATTCACAACAGCCTTGTCTTTCTTAGGAGATTCACTCCGAGTTGGATGGTTTCTCTCCGTGCCAAAAATGCTGTCATTTCTCCTCGTTTCAAATATATTCGTCATTGATAGGAATAGTTAGGTTCTTTGAACGAGGACAGAGAGTGCTGAATTCTGACTCTCGTGTATGGCAGGTTCCTGCTTTTCAACAACTTCATATCTGGATTGGAGGCCTTCTTCTCTATTGTTTTATTTACAGTTTTTTTGCTGTTGTTGTCTTTTTAAATCCGTATTGGTGAATCATAGGGTTTAAGAACTGACTTCATGGGGTTGGGGATTTAGCTTAGTGGTAGAGCGCTTGCCTAGGAAGCGCAAGGCCCTGGGTTCGGTCCCCAGCTCCGAAAAAAGATCCAAAAAAAAAAAAAAAAAAGAACTGACTTCATGAAGTCGAAGTCCCTTGCTTTTAAGAAGGGGGATATTTGCAACACCAGGAAAAAATCCAAATGAGCCACTACCTATCCCCTGCCCTCTTACATTCAACGTTTGTCTCTATAAAATTAGTTAGAAAAGACTAATGCAAAAGGCAGACACATCTCTGATATATCTGTGTTTGTAGTAGGAAGGGGAGTGTGGGTATCCGGAATGAACTGGAAGAGGAGGTGAAAGGCCAAAGGTGCCCTCAGACCTGGAGGCCCATTTGCTATTTCACTGAGGATGGTCAACAGGCAGAAAGATGACAAGACACAGAAAACCTGGCTCGAAGGTGATCAGAGCAGTGGATTGTGGGAAGTGAGTCTAGAGAAGGAAGGGAAAAGGGGCTATTTCAGTAAGGTGTGTGTTTGCAGCTCTAAGTCAGAGCTCACCTCTGGTGGAGTTACCACCTCTACCTGGAAGGAGATTGCAGAGGCTGGTGCCTTCACTAAAAGGAGCCTGTGTGCTACCTGGCAGGTGCGGGCAGGGTGGGGGTGGGGTCCTGCATCTGCTTTGTTTACTGGCCTCCAGCTCAAAGAATCCTCATGCCAAAGTGGAACGCTCAGAGCTGCAGATCCCAGGCCCTTTCACCAGTTACCTGTAGGCTGAAATTGGAACCCAAGGCACATGACTTCAGGGCCATCCTCCCTCCCTCCCCCCCTCCCCCCTCCCCCCTCCCCCCCTCACATACACACACACACGCGCGCACACACGCACGCACGCACGCACGCACGCACGCTCTTCTCTGCAACATCCCAGAAGCTTACGTATTCTAATATTAGGACCCTGGCTCCACACCCTTGACAGACATTATAATCGATTGCAGCACAGTGTCTCTTAACCGGCACATGCTGGAAATCCACCCAACTTGGAAAGATGAGCTGAAACCCACTTGCCATCTTGACCTTCGAGTAATCCCAGGATTAAGCAGTAATTCCTAGTTCAGGAAAGCAGATGGAGCTTAATGTTGATTATGGAGTCTTATCTGAGAGCAGACAAAAATACTGATAGCATGGAGGTGACGGCAGTTCCCACTGCACACCAGTCATTTGAGTCTCATAACCCTGTCGACTAATTTCTGTTAGCTCCATGACACCAGTCAAGGAGTAGGCATGGGAAAGGTTAAATAACACGACTATGATCATAACAAGTCATAGAGGTAGCCTGGAACCAAGGCGCGCTCTCTCTCTCCCCCCGAGGGTACCCCTTTTAACAAACGGTATACATGGGGCACCTGTCCAGAGCCTAGATGTCAGAAGAACAATTAGAACCTTCCTTATCACACAAGCCCTACCTTACTCCCAACACTCTAAACACTTTTAAAAAATATTTATGATTGATTTATAAATGTGTGGTGGTGGCCAGAAAGGGGCACCAGGTAGGTCCCCTGGAGCTGGGATCATAGGTAGTTGTGAGCCACGAGATGCTGGGAACTGAGCTACAGCCCTCTGGAAGAGCAGCAAGCTCTCTGTAACCACGGAGCCAATTTCTTCTCCCTAGTCTTCTAGAAAGATTTGTGTATTGTGTGTCTGTGTGAGTGTGTGCACATGCATGTGTAAGTGTGCATGCCTGTGTGCAGGTGTGGAGGGCTGAGGGGGTGGCAACTGCTTCACTCAGTCCTTCTCCATCTATTCCTTTGGGACAAGATCTCTCCCCGATCTGGAGCTGGGCTGGAAGCCGGCAGGCCTCAAAGATTTTATGTCCCCACCCCTTCCGGAGCCGGGTTACAGCTGGGCATTGGGCGCCTGGCTTGCTACATAGGTGATGGAACCTGAACTCCCGTCTTCACAGTTGTGGAACAAGGGCTCTTAGCTGCTAAACCATATCTCCAGCACTCCCGTTGGCCTTTTCTTCCGGTCCTGTGAAACCCTTTGGCCTCTTTGGGCTGCTGGCTAAAATGAGTAATGTCGTTCAGAAGACAGGCTTGCCTGGGAAGTCAGGGACACTTTTGATTCTTCCTGTTCAATATCCGTGCAAGAAGGGAATGCCTGGCAGTGCCCTTAGATGTCTGCAGTAGCCTTTTCTTTCCACTCCGGAGTCAGCACACTCATAAGAAAGAAGCAGTTGGTGGGATTCACGAACTCCTCCCTTGCTTTGGGCACCTGTGTGTGTTAGGCACAGAGCAAGGCACTAATACATACCATGAAGAAGAAAGGCAGGTCTCCACTCAGAACATCTGACACTCTAAGTCCCCAGTGACAGCTCACAGCCTTCCAGAGGTGATAAATGCCATCAAGAATGAGTCCAGATAGTCACAGCAGGTGACATGTGGTGAGAGGGCCAGGGATATCTCTGGGTTTTGAGTTCCTGTGCACCTGAGGACAGATATTAAGGGAGACTTTAAAGGCCAAGTAGCAGTTCTGAGTCTCTGGGTGTATCTGCAGTGTGCTGTAGGGAGGAATGAGATGGACCAGGGATAGAATAGCCATTTCAGTGTGGGCTTTCTCTCTTTTCTAAGTATCTCTTCTCCCAGTAACTCTGCCCATTCCCCAGCTGTTCTACCTGATGTCCAAAGCTCATAGTCTCTCCCTAACTTCACCACTGTGAACCATAAGCAGTCCTGTGTTTCTTGCCCTCAAAATTGAGGCCCTATGACCTCCAAGGTTCACATAAATACCAGGAAACCCAATTTCTGCTCCCTCCTCCCAGGTGAGCCATACCAGTGCCACCCCAGCTTGAGAATCCTTTTGCCTCTCTAGGCTTCAGTTGGCTTGGCTGAAGAGTAAAGAAAAGGCTGGTGTGTGTGTGTGTGTGTGTGTGTGTGTGTACTCATGTACTTGTAGAAGACATAGGAGGTCATTTTCCTCTATTGCTCCCTGACTCAGAAGCTCACATTTTTTTTTCCAAGCTGGCAGTCTAGCAAGCCCAGTCATCCTCCTGTCTCCATCCCTTTTGGTGCTGGGATTACAGGTATCTTAATCAGGGTTTCTATTGTTGTAATTGAAACAACATGACCAAAAAGCAAGTTGGTTAGGGAAAGGTTTTATTCAGTTTACACTTACTTATCATTGTTCTTCATCAAAGAAAGTCAGGACAGGAGCTCAAAGAAGACAGGAACCTGGAGTCAAGAGCTAATACAGAAGCCATGGAGGGGTGCTGCTTACTGGCTTGCTCACCCTGGTTTGCTCAACCTGCTTTTTCTAGCTTATATCAAGTTAACATAAAATTAACCAGGATGCCAGACATGCATGGGCCCACAGTGAAATGTTACATGGTTGCTGGGATCTGAGTTCTTCCATCACTGTAAGAAGGTACAAATAGGTTGTAGCTTGGAAAACGGAAAGGTGCTCTCTACTACATTTTGGTAGCTTGTTCTTAAACTATCAAAACTACCCAAATTACAGCAAACATTCACTCTGTTTTGCCTGTTCCCTGATGGTTTTGTTATAGACAAGGAGCAGAAGAAGGAAAATAGCCTGTGTGTTCTCTCTGTGTGTCTTTCTCTCAATGTCTTTCTGTTTAATCTGTGTGTCTATATGTCTGTCCCTCTGTCTGTCTGTCTGTCTGTCTGTCTGTCTGTCTCTCTCTCTCTCTCTCTCTCTCTGTGTGTGTGTTTGTGTGTGTGTGTGTGTGTGAGAGAGAGAGAGAGAGAGAGAGAGAATGAATAGTAGAGGGAAAACATACACATATGCACTCACCACCCTGGTACACTTCCTACCAAATCAACTAGCTTTACTCCTTTCTAGTGCCCAACTCCATTCCATAGAGCGCAAGTCAGCCGTGATTTTATTATTATAGCACTAAGTCCACACCACCTGCCAAGCTTCCTTTCCTTTACCCATTTTTCAGATGACGTACAATACTTTGTTGTGTTTTCAATGTAGTCAGGCAACAGACTCAGATCATGAAAGGTGCTATCTATCATCAAACACATTGACAAATGCTACCGTTCTGCCGTACCTCCTCAGCGGGATCTTACTAATCTCTGCATATCAAGAGGTTCAATTAGAGCAATGGAAAGCCACTATGCTGTGACCGCATTCTTACCCATGTTACTTTGAGCTTATATAATGCACATTTGAACGTCTCGCCTCCTAAACCTTGAGGACTTTGTCATTAACTTATAGAGTTTCTCAAAAAGAGGTATGTCTTCCTGTGACCATTACTGGATGACGTTAAAATAAATTGGCTGCTTATATATACTAGAGTGATGTCCGAGCTGGGGTAGGCCACTTGTTTAGCATGGGCAAGATGCTGGGTTCAATCCTGAAACTGTCACAATATTGTTTAAAAACACAGGCATGCACGCACGCACACACACACGCACGCACGCACACACACACACACACACAGAGAGAGAGAGAGAGCGCTAGCTTAGAATGAATTGCTCTGAGTCTCTGGAGAAGTACTAGGACAGGACCCTGCAAGCCAGCGAGTGGAAAGTTGAGGTCTCAGCTGGGAGATGACTGCACCTCCCATGGAGACAGTGTTTTCGCATGGCTGGCATTAATGACAACACAATGGTATGCCCTCGTGAAGGGTTTTCATTTCAGAAGAACATCAAAACCACTGAGTCCTTTCAAGTCATCTTCTTTTACTGCGAAACTAAAAACCCTGCCGACGACTGCTTGTCGTAATAACCTGTGTCCCCGGCTGCAGGCTGTAGAAACTGGCTGTCATATAATTTTCTAATTTGTGTGTAGGTAGTTTCAGCAAACAAGTTGGTTTATTTCAGGGCATCATGACATCAGAAAGTGTCTTTTAATCGGCGGCAATGGGTAACAAAATCAGAATTTCCACCAAGTCCACCCTCGTTAAACAGGAGAACTACAATATGACGGCAGGGGCTCACTCCAAGTTTTAGATGTTACTAGGAGGCAGGGCTGATTTTATTTTAACAGATGTACCAGGAAGCATCATCCCTTCCCATGAACTTTGTCCCTTCAAACCAGCCAATCAGACAGGACAGCCAAACATCTGTGCCAATGATGACAGCACTGCCACGACATTTGTGAGCAATCCTCTCTGGAATTGCCTCTGCCTCCTGCGATGTCTTGATCGTTTCTTCATGGTGGCTGTGCTCCTCCTGCAAAGGTGGACATGATGATCTAGAGTACCCAGTCACTAATGCCCTGGAAAAACTAACAGCAACCACTCAAAAATGTCCCAGGTTACTTTCCTTTTCAGGGATGGGACGGAGGGCCAGGAAGGAGCCAGCACGTCCTTCTCCTCCCATCTGCACTCAAGGTTTACAAGAGAAGTATTGCAAAGTGTTCTGTGACGGAGGTCAGAGACCAGTCCTGGTTTTGGTGTGGGAGACAGTACCTATGCTCTCTTTGGAAGAGAATAGGGACCCCTCACTTTCTTCTAGAAAATGAAGGGAACAGATGATGAAGGTGTTCAGAGGTCACTGGCCTGCTATAACTTTGGGGCATCTGTAGCCATGAGATTTTTGTTAACCTTCCAGGTTCCCCATTCTGTGTTCCACGCATGTTAGATTCTGTCAGAGTCATTGCTCCCCTAACACTGTCCAGCCAGAGGCAAAGAGAGGAACTCCTCCCCAGAAGAACCTGGAATGGTCACTCTCATTGACATAAACTTATCTCTGGAGGTTTCTCCTCATGTGTAGGTATGTTTAGAGAGATTCAAATGGGCTAAAGTTTCAGGCCTTTGAGCCAAGTATGGGAGTCCAGGCCTGAAATCCTAGCACTTGGGAAGTGGAGGCTTAGACGATCAGGAGTTTGGGGCCAGTCCTCGACTCATAGAATTCAAGGTGAGCCTGAGCCACAAGGAGACCTTGTCTTAAGAAACTGAGGAGCAGAGACTGGGTTGGGGGAGGGAGGATCCTTTCTTACTGTGTAAAGGATGCCCCTGAAAAATATTCACAAGCACTACACTATTTTCCATTGCTCTGCCTTTTTCTGGGGATTGTTTGAGCTTGCTGCAAAAGAGGAAAAATGGCCACATTAGACTGGGACAAATGACGATGTTTCTGGAAAAGTCCTTCTTGGGGCTGCCACTTGTGAGCTCACACCCTAAGGCCCACTGGCCATTTAGACGCACGGTTAAAGAATTTGTGACTAATCTCCCCCAGTTTAGCAGCCGTTTTCTCTGTAGACACAACCCATATTAATTCAAATGACACTTGATACTGAATCCAATTCATGGACTAGTTAATAACTCCCTGATTTGTGGACTTTGTTAAGCGAGCCCTGGAGTCCTTGCTCCACATTTTGTTACTGTTACAGTTGAATGTGGGCTGTGGCATCCTGACAGTGATGAAGAGGACAGCTACCTGTCGGGTTAGGAGCCAGCTTAGGAGATCTGGTGTGTGGTGATGCCAAGGGTTCCACAAACCCTTGAACCCCGCCTACCCCCATTCAGGTTAGCCTAAGGCAAACTGCTCATGGGCATCAAAAAGTGATTTTTCTCCATCTCAACTGTTGCCTTTAATCCCTTTAAGGGAAACTGCCCGAATGATACATTGTAACAACCGTACATTTGAAATCATTGAAAGAAACCATTGCTGTGAGTCTTCTTCCTTCCACATCTTTAGAAGCCTAGTGTTTGGCACTGGGCCTTGAAGTTTCTCAGTGAATGTTTGTAACTGGGCTGGAGCTGAAACCCAGTTGGCACAGTGCCTGCCTGACATGCATGAAGAGCCAGGTTTGATCTCAGGCATGATAGCGTATGTAATAACAACATGCAGGAGGTAGATTTAGGAGTTAGTGACCGAAAGTCCAAAGTCATCCCCCGCTATAGAGCAAGTTTGAAACCAGCCTGGGTTACCTGAGACTCTGGGGTGGGAATTACATTTATAAATTAATTAGCAGTGTGCAAAAGCCAGTGATGAGGAAAGAAGAAAACAAAAGCTTTGCTCTGAAAGGACTCCCCTGCCTGAAAACTTGGCAGTCGTTAGAACCCAGTAGGAAAGACTGATCTTCTTCTGGGGGTACAGTGATTCGCTCTGGGGAAGTGCCTGCGACAGACTGGTGTTTCTGGTGAACTGACTGCTTTGCCACCAGCTATGCTAAGTTCCAGAGCAAAACCATCAGTTTACATTGTCGACATCTCAAAAAGCTAATCCCAGGAATGAAATGTTGGGTTTTAATCTAAATATTAGTATTTAGTTTGGAAGCTGGGGATGGTTTAAACTTTACCCTGTGACATCTTTTGAGTGGCATTTTTTTTCTTTTCTAAAATGTTTCTTTTATTACTTGACAGCCTCTCTCTCTCTCTCTCTCTCTCTCTCACACACACACACACACACACACACACACACACACACACACACACACACACACACAGATCACATTCACCTCTATTGCTCTCTCTCATCCCTTTCACACCCCTTCGAATTTCATCTGTATACCCTTTTCTCCCCAAGCAAGTACCTCTTTACTTTCACATCTGGGATGTGACTTTTCATTCAGAGTAGGGGATAGCCACACTTCCTGTGATTGGTGAGACTGCTGGAGGCATGACTGAAATGTAAAGCTAACGTACCAGAGGTTAGGGATCTGAAAAACCTCCAGTCCCACTCAGAATTTGAACTTAGACATCTATACACTAGTTAATTATACACAAGTTTTCTGGGCATTAACCCTTCTTGAACTCCACTTCTGGGAATTGTTTGCAGTGATAGTATCTTTGATTGGGTCCCTTTGAATAACATGGAGTAACCAGGGTGCAGCACAGTGAGCAGTTGAATTGGTTTTCCTGGAAGTTGGGGCTGCCCTAGGCACCATACTTAGTGTTGGCCCCTCAGCACCTAAGAGGAAAGGCTGTGGCCTGGAGGTTCATGCTATAGTGTGGCTGCACTTGGACATTATTCTGGTGTGCTGGATGGCCTTGTTCTTTAGAATCCATTAGCCTGGGCATTTGTGGGTGGACACAATGCAACTTGAGACCCTAAGGTGCACCATAGATGACAATGGGTTTGTTTGGAAAATGTGCAATGCTGGGGGTTGGGCTTACAGCACTAATGTGGCCTACAGTGGGTGCTGTCTCTACCAATTTAAAGCCTGGGGCAGACCCTCAAAGAGACAGAAATCTGAGCAAATTCCTGGTATAGCACTTTCATTTGCAATTGTTTACTTCTAAAAGACACGCAAATTATTATTTTTTTCTTTTCCATCAACGCTGCCTTAGCCTTGCATTTGCCCCGTGTCTCCTGCCATAGCATGAGGTGGTATTGAAGGACTCACTGATAGGAGTAAGTATTTTGTAAACAAGGCAAGAGAAGGCTGAAGCGAGAGTGCCATCAGTAGACTGCTTGCCTCAGAAGCAGGAGAACCTGAACTTGATCCCGAGAATTCACATTTTAAAAAGCCAGACATGGTGACACTTTCTTTTTAATCCCATTAGAGGAGTGGCAGATACAGGAGGATCCCTCTGGTTCACTGGCTAGCTAAGCCTAGCCTACTTGTTAATTTCCAGGCCACAAAGAAACCCTGTCTCAAAACAAAACAAAAAAGCAGACTGAATGTCTCTGAGGAACTACAGTCAAGGTTGTCCTTTGCCCTCCTCCACATGCACATAGAAATACACATATACATAAGGGGGAAAATAGGCAAGACAAGAGGAACTGGTTATATAGAAACAATGTGCTAGCTCTAATCCTTTGCAAGACTCGAAGTGAACATCTCAAAGTATTCCCTTTCTAAGCCAAAACACAAGGAAATTGGTCACACTCTTTCTACATCCATTCTTTCTGTTGCCCCTTTCCCTCACTGGATGACGTCTGCTAGTGCTCGCCACAGAAGCGCATCCCCATGGTTAGCAAGATAAAGACAACCATGCTCCAGCTGCCTGTCCAAAGCTGGGGAGGTAAAGACAGAAGTGGAGGCAAGTCCTGGGGGAAAGATGGTCGCTCTCTAGCCCAAGTGTCTGATCCATGGTTCTCAGGTCACAGGGACCCATGAGTGCCTCCTACCCTGCAGATCAGACTTCCCCGACTTGACCACAGTGTGCTGGTGTGTGGGGCCTCTCCCCCACTTCCTCTCCTCTCAGCACTTCTCCAGGGTGCCACCTCTGCTGTGGCCGTGCTCTAGAAAGAAGCGTTGGTTTCTTTTGATGCTTTTTGTGCCACTTGAGGGTTATTTCTTGGTTAGGTCTATGCAATCCCAGTAAAGCTGCTCCACACAGTAAGAACTGGCGACTTAACCCTTGTCATTTTTCCAAGCTGCATCCATTCCAGCTGCAGTCCTACCTGCCACATATTCCGTCCTTAACAGACAGGCAGAGATGATGATCACAGCTAATGCTCACTGAGCACTTGCTCGTGACTGTGATGTTACGGGGTCCTTTGCACGTATAGACCGTAATAATGAGGTGGGAACTGTTTTAAACATGAGGAAACACACTTAATGAATTGCTCAGGTCTGCAGAGCTAGGAAGAGGTAAGAGAGACTCCACCTCAGGCTATAGAGTTTAGGAATTTAAAACTTGATATTTTACCTTCCTCTCCTCTCAAAATAACTTCAACTTTTATCGCACATTTACACTCGGGGAAGCTGGAGTTTAATCTGGAGTAAGGCTGTTTTAGTGGGCTCTTGGTGCCCAGTTCATGTTCCTGCCCCCACTGCCCAGCATGGGGTAATGACACTTACAGCTACATGCATTTATGTGTGTGTGTGTGTGTGTGTGTGTGTATGTGTATGTGTGTAGGGGGTGCACCCGTGTTGTGTGAGTGTGTGGTAAACAGGCACAATATTGCATGTGGTAGATGTAGTGTGCATTAGTGAGGTATTGGGAAGGAGAGTGTGTATGTGGGCATGCGCACGTGTGCATATAGTGAAACAAGATGGCAGTAGCCATTGGCCTTGAGAGAGTTGCTGTTCAGGGTTTTGGCTATGACAATATGCTGCACCCCAGAAGTTGCCAGGAATCAGATGTGTTTCTATCCTGTGTGGAAGGTCCTGCAGTGGGAGTGAAGCACATTCCAAGTCTCGACATCCTGAGGTACCAAAGTCTGCAAATGGCACACTTTCACTGCAAATTACAAGTCACTTCTGAGTGAATATGTCACAGTCACTCAAGCTGTCTTCAATGACAAATACCCACACAGCCTAATGTTGATAGTCGATAGGCAGACCAGGATGGCCAGAAGGTCATCTGAAATGTTTGTCACAAGCAAAAACAGCACCTGATGTAGGACCGTGTCTCCACCTGGCTATTGTGTTCCTGCCTTGCTCCTGTTCAGGACTTAAATAAAAACAGCTGCAGGCTGATGGAGGGGTTTGGTCGGTTGAATGCTTGCCCTGGAGGACCTGAGTTCCACCTAAGATTGCCAGGCACAGCATCACCCTCGTTAACTCCAGCTGGGGAGACAGAGTCAGGAGGATCCCTGAGGCTTGTTGGCCAGCTAAGCTGGCCAAATCGGTGAGCTCCAGGTTCAGGCACAAACACTCTCTCAAAGGAAGTGGGTGGCGTGCCTGAGGATGAGTGTCTCTTCTGCCCACTTCCCCCAGATACACACATACACATGTGCACAGGCACATACCGTACATGCATAGCTCCAAGGTACACAGTTCTTTTTACTGGAAAAAAATGACACTTATAAGATGTTACAGCATGTGAATTTATATTCGGGTGTCAGAATAAAATGGATCTTACAGCCTCTCAGCCTGGTCCAGAGCACTCACTCTCTCGGGTCTTACCAGTACCAAACCTGCCCCCAGACTCTTGTGTCTTTTCCCATATTTTTCCCTTACCAGCCAAGAAATAGCCAGAAGTTTCTGCCCACCCAAGACTGGTGAAAGAAACAACTGGGCTTGAGCTTTTGGTCACTCTTGCTACCCATTTTCTCCTTGATTTGGGTTTTACAGTGAACAGTGGAACTATCTCTCTGTCTAAGTTTTCCAAGTATGCATTCAGAGATGGGATAGAGAGAAATGCCTCTGTCATTTTTCTGATTATTCCCATGCCTGGCTATACTGGTTGTCTTAAAAATGCATGGTGGAGGAGAATATTTAAGAAACACCATTGAAGGTCAGTGTACACCTCTTGGTGCACACCTCTAATCCCAGCACTGGGGAGGCAGAGGCAAGCAAGTCGATGTCAGTTTGAGACCAGCCTACTCTACAGTAGTGAGTTCAGGCCAGCCAAGGCTGCATAGTGAGACCCTGTTGCTCAAAATAAGGAGGAAGGGAAAGAGGGAGGAAGGGAAGGAAGAAGGGAGGGAGAGAAGGAAAAAATCACTATTGGATTGTAATCAAGAAAGATATCATGACATATTTGAATTTGTCAGAACTAGTGTTCAGATGTTATTGACTGTGTCCAAGAAGCTGGATATACTGGGGAACTGGTGAAATTTGTCAGTCAAGAGTTTAGCCATTCATCCTTTGTCTTTTTATTGAGACAGGGTCTTGCATAGCCCAGCTGGCCTTGAACTTGCTATGCGGTAAAGAATAACTTTGAACCACCGATCCCCCTGCCTTCACCTCCCAAGTGCTTACAAGGCTTACCACACCCAGTTTATGTAATGGTGGGGATGGAACCCAGAGAGCTTCATGCATGCCAGGCAAACATTCTGCTAACTGGGCGACATCCCCAGCCTATGATTCTACAAAGCTTAAAATCTGCCCTTCTGCCTCTACCGGCCCTAAATTCTTGCTTGCGGGTTCTAACAAAATACCAGACTCTTCTCTGTCACACCAAGTTCCGTTCCCCACGAATAATAGGAAGATAGCAGATATCGTGGAGATGGAACACAGGCCTTGGGTTGGTCGTCCTCTTCTTCATCCTCACTGTTGACCATCTGTGGGCCTTCAACGCTTAGCTCTAGTGGCCCTGTGCTCCATGACTGTGTGAGTGTTGGATATCATCTTTCTGGTCTTCTGTGGCTTGATGCAGAGGGAGGTAATGCATTCTCAAGGTTTAAAATTACATGTTTTTTCCCCCATTTTTCGTCACAAATCCAGGGTTTATTTGGTTGGAGCATATTTCCTTACTGACATCATCTGCTGTGCAAGGGGCAGCCACTGCGCTTCCAAAACCACTCAGGGTCATGGAAAGAAACAACAGGCTTCTTTGCCGGGTACACTTGTGTGACTTAACCTGATTTCTGGTGACTTTGACCCAGTTCCACACATCTTACCTCATCCATCTGGTTTTGGCCAGAGGAGGTCATGGAATGTGGGCAACTGGAATTAGCAATCAATGGTTGGCTTTTCAGGCAGGAGACTCTGGCCTTTTGTGGAGTGCCCTGAGGCAGACAGACTGTTCAGAAGTATGTACTCAGTGCAGGGTGGCGCCGTGTGCCAAGGACACCAGAGACCACACTCAGAAAACACAGGGCAAATAGACTTAAACAGCCCAGTTATTGTAAAAACCCATTTCTATGTCCACATGTCCCCCCCTCCCCCGTTTACTTGTGGAATTGAATCATCTGGTAGTTCTTTTCATAGCACTATATGTGGCCATCCCTTAAGAAGGTTCCAAATGGAAATACCACGATTATAAAATGGATCTAGCTTGCTCTCTACACAGGCAGGTAGGAAGAAGGGGGGATCTGTAAAATGGAGGGGTTTTTTTTTCCTTGAGCTTGGGTGTGAGGACTGTGCTGTAATTATATTAGGTGAGATTGTATCCTGAAAGGCTGTAAGAGTAATTCTGATGGTTCTGGTTGGGCAGAAACTAGATGAGATTTCCAGATTGGGTTTAGTCATTAAAACCCCTCTCCTCTGCTTCTGTGAAGAAAGAGATTCTGAATGACGACAGCAAGCTGCTGACCCTCTGCCCTCAGCTAGAAGGAAAGAAAAACTTAACCTAAATGTGGTATGAGTGTTCTTGCTGGTAGTGGTAAGGAGAGTGTGGTGTGTATAGTAAGGGTGATCTAAAAAAAGATTAGATGCACCTTTTTCAGACAGATGACATTTTGCGTCTAGTAGCACGTAAGGTACACCTATTTAAAAATAAGCTATCTGAATCTCCCCTTGAGCATAGTCTAACCAACCAATAAAATGGATTACTTTTTTCCGATGAAATACCATGAAATAATTTTTAACCCACACCAAAAAAATTCAGCAGGAGTTTTCTAAATGTTCCCTCATCCTGGAGACCTAGAAAAAAAAAATGTAAGAACTATATACTGTGAAGAAAGAAAGAAGGAAAGAGAAAGAAATCAAGAAATCGAGATAGAGATACATACATATATATGATTCCAGAATCTTCTAGTTCATTATCAAATCTTTGAAGAAGCTTATTCCAACTGGGAGTTTTGGCAAAATATCTAGTGACCTTTTTCTAAGTCTCTAATTTCAATTAAGACCACAGATCATGGCCACAGATGTGCTTTATGGTTGAAAGGGATAAGATTTGGGAAAACAAGAAGAGAAGAGAGTTTCTATTTGCCATCTGAGTGGCACCCTCTGGGGGCAGGGGTTACTCAGCGTCTGGCCCAGTTTATGAGCAGAATGACGTCTTAGGAAGCATCGTCGTCTTGCTGGTCAAGTCATGTTGCTCAAGGTTTAGTTGGTTACTAGGGAGTTACCAAAAGAGGTAAAGGAGTCAGTTACTTTAAATTTAGACATTCCGTGTCTAACTATGTAGGTGGAGAATGCAAGGGAAACTTGGATCTAAAAATCAAAGCCTCCGGTTCCCTGATTTCCTTCTCATTGGATAGAGTGTCCCTGTCTAGGGATGAGCAGGCTCATCTGGATTTGGCTTTTAGCAAAGACACAAATGCATCAGGGAATGTGAATCAGGTTTTTCTAAGGAAAGCTTAATCTGGTTGGGATGGGAACATTGCAAGGGATTAATGTTTCTGTCCCCATTGTCAGGGCTACCTGTATCTTCACAGGAAACCACATGAGAAGGCGGGCCTAGCTTCCTTATTCTTCACAGACTTCCTGTACACTCAGCCAGCCCAGCTTTCTGTGAATTCATTCTGGGACGTTCTGGCCTCCTGGTTTAACTCTTTTCCATCTAAATTGCATGCAAAGCAGTCCACCTTCCAAATGTCCAGTTGTGCTCAGTTTTAATTACAGTTTGCAATCTTTGTCACTTAAGGTTGAGATGTGTCTATGTGTATTTGTATGCCTATGTGTGTGTTTGTATGCTGAATGGGTATTTACAATTATGTCTTGAAAAAATATTTTAAAAAGCTGTGAAGCTTTAGAAGAAACCTCCATCAATGTGAAGTTTTTAAGAAATGATTTCATGGACCAAGGACATAGGCCCGAGTGCTCGCCTGGCATGTACCACAAGGGCCTGGGTTTGCGCCTCAGTGTGTCTCTGTCTGTCTCTGTCTGTCTCTGTCTCTGTCTCTGTCTCTCTCTCTCTCTCTCTCTCTCAAGTAAAGTTTAGGTCTTCAAGAGCACAGAATAGTACAGGTCTTTGTTTCTTTTAATGAAGTAACTTGACTGGGGATTGGAGGGCATCACTCGAGTCGATTAAAAACCCTTAATACTGAACCTTGCAGTGTCTGATGATCACAGGAACGTGGACTGTGTTTACCAAGTAGACACCATGGCATGGGTGATGGTCCCAAATGACTGATCTAGCCTTGATTCAATAGTGTGACTCCATGGACTTTGCTGTGACGTTGCCATCTTAAGGGCCTTTTGTCTTCAGGTTGAGACTACCATAGCAACGCCCAAACATACCAGTCCTCAAGAACTTACGTATGTCTACTCATAGGTACAAATTATGGCACCATGTACTTTGATTCTTTGTGGTGGACTGGTTGGTTGTGGGCAGTGAGGGCATGGCGTCCTGGTTCTTGCCAATGATATGCCAAGCTTCCTAAAGCTTCCTGTTTATATAGGGTTTTTTCAACTTCAAAGAGGGTTACCACCTCATTTACCACCACTGCCTGGGAGGTAAGACGGATTCCCATTTTATAGGTGGAGGAAGTAGATGTCTAAGTGCCTTACCGGAGGCCACCCAGGGAGTCGGGTGTCCGAGGACAGGTTGGCAGGGCTGGTACCACCTCTTCTTGTCTGGATGGCTCTCTGTCTCTTTCTCCCTGATGTTGTTTGTTCTTGAGAATGGCAGACCGCTAGTAACAAGTCCATAGCATCTATAATAATAAACCAAGCAAGGAGAGAGATACCACACATTTAGCTCCAGGATATTTAAACATGAAGGAGTACATGTGACCCTCCAGACGCTTCCCTTCCCGTCTGTAGAATGGGAACGTTAACAGTTGCCTCCTTCAGGGATGCTGTGCACATGGAAGTCAAAACAAGTTAATGAGGTCGAAAACTTTGAAAACCGCACAGAGCTCTGTAACTCTCGGCTGTCGTTAGTGCTGCCGGGAAATGACGAGGCTGCTTATGGAAGGGGGTGTTGAGGGGTAGGACTTTCCTAATTAGGGGTCTAATTGTTTTGGCGATGTGTGGCAATGATTTCAGTACTGTCATGAAAGAATCCAAAATCAAGGGAAGAAAAGACTATCTTCTGGGGGAAAACTAGCATTCTGAGTAGTATATATTTAGTAGACACAACGGTAAAACAAGTTGATTATGAGTTTTTGGAGTGTGCAGCTGGACCATGGCATATGGTGGGGAGGGGGCAGGGAACAGAGCCACACTGTATTCCACATCACAGGTTCAGGGTGACAGGGTGCTCTCCACTCACCACAGAGATAAAAGGAGAGGGCTCAGTGAACCTCAAGGGCAGTCAATCCTCCCAAGGAACGAGGGACAAAATAGTCACCACTGGGTTCCTGACCCTTTTGCCAAGCACTTGTGTAATGTCGTAGCAATGTGGACGAGGCTTCCACCCCTGAAGGGATGGTTTGAACAATAAAATAACCTCAACTAAGCAGACCAATCAGAAGAAGCCTCCACAGCAGGGCTCACAGGTCCAGTTGAAGCCTTTCCTTTCTCAGCTGGACTCCCCTAGATAGGGTGCAAACTACACAACCAATTTTAGAGGTCCTGAAACCAAAGCGGCCAAGATTTCAGAGGCCTGGAGTTTCAAAAGGCATTCCAAGCAACACGGAGGCTGTAGGCCAGCCAGCCTTGACACAGGGGCCAAGCTTCTGTGCACTGCCATGGGGGCGGCCACAGGAGCCTTTAATACCCCAGCAGTTTTAAACTGGGGATAAAATAAAGTGACTAATCCACAAAGGGACTCAGCCATTTGACTGAAAATAAAATCAAACGCCTTAGGGTTTTTCTTTTTAATCTTTATTGGTTTTTCTGCTTACAAAAGTAATACATGCTGGTTGTGAAAAAAAATTCAAATATTAGAGAAATATGTAACAGGGCAAAGAAAATGTCCTCTACATGCTCAGCCTTCCAAGAAGGGGGAAAAATTACCTCAACATTTTGTGCAAATGAGAGGTCCTTTTCCAAACAGATCTTTGCTGGGTTTTCTTTCCACAACAGAAGCAAAACTGATAGACAGCCACATGTGTGACAGATAGTCTATCATAATTGCAGCCATGGTTTAGCCCCTAGTCATTTTCTTGGCAAGCCAGAAGTCACCCCCAAGCACATAAGTCCAATTCAAGGTAGTGTGGGTGCGGAGGAGAAACTCATTTGGTAAAGCGCTTGCCTCTCAAGCTTGAGAACCTGAGTTCAGTCACTAGCGCCCATGTTTAAAAAAAAGAAAAGAAAATAGGTGGGTGGGGAAATGGAGACAGAGGATTCCAGGTCTAGCTATATTGGTAAGTTCCGGGTTCAGTGAAAACCCCTATCTGAAAAATAGCTGAGAGCCATGGAGGAGGACACCCACTCTCAACGTTTAGCCTCCCCGTATACATGCACACAGTGGTCCTGTGCACTCTCACTAACACAAAGTGTGGTGCACAGATGATGTGCCATCACTGGCGTGAGCAGAGTCTATAGACGCTGCATTTATTTTTTGCTATGAACCAATAGAACAATGTCCTACATCCCACCACTATTTGTGACGTGCACCATTGCTGCAGCTAAGAGCTGCTGTGTGCCAAGCTGCCGTGGCGGCCAGCAGGAACCACCTTCCGAGGTCCCTAGCAAATAAGCAGCTTTTCTCTATCCCCACTTTGCAAAGAGCTTAGACTCTGGAGGAAAGAATTTCATCCCACTATGAGGCAGGGCTCCTTATCCACAACAACAGTAAAAATAACTAGTAGTTATCCGAATGTGAAGTCTAAAAGAATCATGTGGTGTGTGCCTGGATTTGGATGCACAAATAGAACTACATGGAGACAGCTCAGGGAGGCCGCGCCGTTCATGTGCCATACCGGCAAATCTTCGGTTAAGAGGCTGGAATGAGAGGGGTTAACTAATGTCCCAGGCTTAAGAATTGGTAAACCTGAGGTGAGTCACTGGAAGGTCAAACATTCTGCCTGGAATTCTGCGAAATAGAAAGGGTAGCCCAGAATGGGAATGGTGACATTCAGCCGTATGCTAGAAGCTAATTCCCAGGATTGGCTACTGACACGGGTTCCTTTAACATGTAGGCTTTTTCCGGTCGCTGGGGTGGTTTCTCTTGAGCCTCCATGAATGATTATGTACCAAGGGCAAGCTCACTAGTTTCTGTTGTTCAGATGGTTTGGCTTGGCAGGACGGCATGATGAGAAATTGTTTCTATTATTGTGTGTGTGTATGTAGGTACAAACAGCCCATAGCACACATATGGTGGTCAGAGGACAACTTGCAGGAGTCATTTCTCTTTTACCATATGGATCCCAGGGGCTGAGCTCAAGTCATCAGGTTTGGTGTCAAAGGTCTTTTCCTCTGAGCCACTTTGTAGGCCCCAGAGCTGCATTTGCTCTTAAACAGTCTTCTCACACGTAGGAGGAAGCGATGCCTTGCCTCTCCCATAGGCTAGAAATAAAAAGCAAACGGTGCTGAGCACCCAGCTCAAGGATCACATGGTTAATTGGCACGCTGGCAGCCGGAAGTCCGCCTCTGCCAGTATGGAGAGCCTGCCTGAACTGCTTAGAGTGCACAAGAGCGAATTATGTAGACAGTAGGATTGGGGGATTGTGCGGGACGTGGGCGGATGAAAGTTTTCATAGCAAGATCGTTCACTGCGAGGCTAATCTGGGACCACACAGCCACATCTGGCTTCCAGTGGTCCACTGCTCAATGATATTGGCTGGGAGCAATACATATGTGCTGCAGATTAGTCTACGTACATGTGACTGTCAACCATGGTGGTATCTGACAGGGAACGTTTGGAATGCTGACCAAGTTCATGTGTGTAGTAGATACAGGGGCTAAGACACATCATTTGTGCTGAAAGAGTGATGTGTGGGGATGACAGCGCTTCCTGGTTGAGAATGGGAAGGCTGGACGGATGGGAGGTGAAGGAATTTTTATCATTCTTGTTGAAATGAAAACTGAAATTGGTGGCCATCTTGTGAAATATCTGGGAGGCAGAGACTATCATTTTCCCCTCTGTGATTCATCTGAGTCCGTCTGTTGAGTAGCAGTAGGACCGGGGAGGGCTTCTGCATGCTGGGGGAATTGAGCAGAGAGGTGAGTGGAGTGCCTTGCTCCCGGTTGTGAATGTTTGCTGTGAGAATGTCAACACATGTGATCAGATGACATTCAGAGGGCTTGCTGTAGGAGCAGGTGCATTTTCCTCATCTCCCAAAGAGCACTCACAGCTGAAATTACCTTCTGAGATAAGACAGCCATGCAGGGGGTCAGCTAGCAGAACAGTTTTAATCTGACCAAATAGAGCTGAACCTTGTTCTACAGAGGCCGTTCGGTCCCCACCTGTGACGTGCCTGGAGAAGCTCGTTCTAACTAATTCTGATACTTTAGCCTACGTGGCCTGCTGAGGCTAAGCACAGCACTCGGGAACAAAGGTCTAGGGAAATGGCCTCATCTTGGACAGACCAGCGAGTCTACATGAGCCCATTCATTCTTTGCTTTGTGGCCTCCAGGTAAACTTGTGCAATCAACTCGGGTTTGGATAACCTTGACTTCGGAAAGACCCGAACTTATGTAAGGATTAAAACCAAGGGTGCTGAAGCCTGACTCAGGCCCCCAACCCTGAGCCAGCAATACCAGACCAGCTGCCTGAGTCCGTGCTGCCGTTAACCATTGCCCTGCCCCAGTCAGGCTGTGAGCCATTCCCAGGTGGATAGTGTTAAGGCAGAGATAATTCCAACCCTTCCCCATGACATGAGCAGACCAGCAGACCTGTCTGTATAATTTAAAGCACTACTGGAGCCATTTTAAAGCATTTGGATTAGAACTCTCTGAACCCCCCCCCCCGCCTTGCAGTTTTAATTCCTGCTCCACCCCAGTGCACAGCAGCAGAATTCACATTCCTATCTGACTCAGGAAGTAATAGTTTCCCTGGAGGGTCCAGGCACCTCCATGGCCTTTAGATTCCTATACAGAATTGATATATACATATCTCCCATCACTGAGACAGACTGAAGATGCTTTTGCTGCCTTACATCTGTGTGGCTGTATTTGTGTGTGCATGCATGTGGCGATCAAAGGCTCCGTCGTGCGTCTTTCTGAAGCATTCCCTACCTTGTTTCTATGTGGAGGCATGGTCTTTCATTGAACCCAGTGCGCACCAATTCAGTTGGTCGGGAAACTCTTGCCTCTGCCTGCCAAACACTGGAATTTCAGACTGGCTGTCATGCCCACCATGCATTTAGGTGGGTGCTGGAGATCGGAACCCAGTCCTCTGTGTGCAAGGCTGATGGTTTACCCACTGAACCCCTATGCCCTGAAGATGGTTCTTGAAAGGCCTGGTTGAAGAAGAGTGATGCTCAATTTGCCTCAAGTGGTTCTGATGCTGATTTACACGGCGGGGGCTAAAGAGGCTGCTGGTATCATTTCAGTGATAGCGTAAAGCGTAAACACAGGCAGAAGGCAGCTCCTGGTGGGTTGTCTCTATTTCACAGATAAATTCTGTTGAACAAGTGGACTGAATAGTGTTGCCTAATTATTCTCTTCCTCGCAGGTCAGGGTGGAGGCAGCCAGTTCTTATTAGAGACTAGTTCGTGCAGTTGGGAAAACCCGGGTTGGAACTGTGGGCTGATGGCCCTTTTTAGATGCCTTTTCCCTCTGCCACTTGTTTGAAATGTGTTGAGCACAAGTGCCTGGTGCTGGAAGACAGCCTTTCCCATGACTCTAGCAAAGATACTGAAAGGAACGCTTACTACGAGGCCTTATGCTATGTGACTCAAGGAAGTCAAGCAAGGCGAGGTTGGAAATTCTAAGTTGCAGTGTCACCATTATGAGGCAGTAGGCCTCCAGATGATTCTGAAGAATTTGAGTGGATTTTGGACAGTCTCTATCTGGGCAGGAGGGATGCCTCAGTAGTTAAAGAGTGCTTGCTGCTCCTCTAAAAGGACCTGAGTTGGGTTCCTGGTGCCTCTGGTGGACAAACTCCAGCTATAGGGAGTTTGTGCGCCCTCTTCTGGCCTCTAGAGGCATTGCTCACATGCACACACCCACATATATACACAGCCAAATCTTGGATTGACAAACAAGGGATACAGTGCTGAAAAGATACATAAGAAAGGACCGTCCTTCTAGAATAACTGGAAGTCAGCGCAACACTCATCTTCTTGGGAGTTAGCAGGCTGCACGGTTTATAGTGAGTTTTAATTCAGTAGTTTTGTATATTTGGATGTTATTACATCATTGCATCAAGTACTAAAGTCAGTGGTGGTATTTCATTAGAAGAGAGTAGGCGGTGCATTCGTGTGTGTGTGTGTGTGTTGCATACATCACACAACAGAGAACAGAGTCCCTGGATGAGACCATTGCTTTGTGAGAGGCATAAAGCTACCTAGCTATGGCATAAAATGAAACTGACTGTGGTCCTTGCTATTCTGGGTGTTAAACTTGGCAGATGATGTGCTGTGGTGACAACCAGTGTGGAAACTTTGGGATGTAAATGTAGCACAACTGAGCATTCTGGGTAAATGGGGGTGTTGGGGGGTGGGTCATCACCATCACCGCAGACCAGCCTCGGTCTCTGTGATTTCACATATAAACCCGGTCTAAGAGATGAGTTAAATGTGAGATTTTTTTTCTCCCCCGTGTATTTTATTCTGTATATTTCAGGGTTTCCATTCTACTTTTTCTACCTCCACTGGAAATACAGTGTGTTTATTTAGAGATATGCCTGGCCAGGACATTAAACTTTGGTGTCATATCTTAATCATTTGGTTTTCCAGAGGCAAGCAGCTTTAAATAATTAATTGCATAAAAATACATGGATGCTGCACCCCCCCCCAAAAAAGATCAATTTCCATCATAAAAAAAAAATTCAGAAGCAACCTCTCCTGTTTGTCGAAATTCATCATTATTAAATTTGGGCAGGATATTAACTTTATGGCTGAAAGGTTTTGGCTGCACAGAGATGAACTAATTTTGAACACACGGCAACTACATTAATTCTCTGAAAAGATGAGCGAGGAGCCCTTCCTATCATACGTAACTTATTAATATTTTGAATTGAATCATTTTCCTAAGTAGACCTGACTTTTTGGGGGTGTATTTTTCTCTCCCAGTCAAGAGCCACATGCTCAGCCAAGACAGATTTATGACCTTTTAAAAATAATGACGGAAAATGAGATGGGGTAGGAGGGGACGTGTATTAGTGTCTGCTCTGCTCTGAGGCCTAAACTGCGAACTCTCCAGTTCTAGGAGCCTTTGAAATGCTGATTCCAGTCTTCTTGTGGGCTCTTAAACACCTTCTCAAATGACCCATTTTAATAACCCGAAAGCTATTATATAACGAGCAGCCATAATTTAGTCCGGGGCTCTAGGGGGACTCGTGCAGTTCAGCAATGAATAGTTAATGCAGGGTAATGCTTATCAGGTTATTAGTCTTCGCTATACAAATGCTGATCGGGGAACGCTTTTATAAGGTGTTTAAAAGAAAATGTAATTAACTGGTTGCATGCTTCTGTTGCAGCTCAAATTGAAATTATTCCATGCAAGATCTGTGGAGACAAATCGTCAGGAATCCATTATGGTGTCATTACGTGTGAAGGCTGCAAGGTAAGCTGTTTGAATTGTTGTTGTTGTTTCTATTCGTGTTACGAGGCATCTTTGCGATTTCTATTTATTTTTTTTTTTTACCTCCAGTCTACCTTTATATAAAAGTTCTACTCCTTGAGCTTCTGAGTGATGACGACAGGTTGTGGTCGGTGCTGTGCTGTTAGACCGTATTCACTGTAGTTGCTTAGAACCTAGCTAGTCCTTTCCTAAAGATGGCAGAAGAATCAAGAGTGAGGGACCAGAGTCGACTGCACTGATGAGATACCTCTGGGATGGAGAGATGATGGTTCAGTGGGGAATAGCATTCCGTGTGTGAGGACGCATTCCCTGGCATCTATGCGGAAACTCCAGAAATGGCCACTCATGGCCATTACCCCAGCCGTCTGGGGTAGAGATCCCGGAGGCTTACTGACCAGCTAGCCTAGCTGCAGCAGTGAGCGCCAGGTTCAGTGTGAGACCCTGTCTCCCGGGGATAAGGCAGGGAGTTTCAGGGAAAGACACTGACATCCCGTTCTGGCCTCCCTTGCTGCAAAGGGCATGCACACACACCTTAGATAGCCCATTACTGGATTCATGAGAAGGTATTCCCGTGAGTTTTACTTGGTTGTGACTGAGTGTTTCTGTTGCTATTCAGATGTTAAGTTATGGGAAGAACTGAGCTTTAATCCCTCAACTTCATCCATAAAGTAGCCGTGACACCTGCCCTTCCCACCTGTTAGAACCTGAGAAGTGTCGCTTGTGTCTACATAGTGTCTTCCTTATTGCTACTGCGACCATTTGTATTCTGTGACCCTGGAGCCATGGATGAAGAGCATGCTTACTGTGAGAATGGGAAAAGGATGCTTATCTTAATCGATCCAGGACCACGCCCCCAAACTGTTATTCAGATTTCCATTGGTTAAATGTTAAATTCTTCTGCCTGTATGGGAAGAGTCCTAAGACCGGGTTAAAGTAGCACAAAATGAGTGGGAGAGTTGCTATTTGATGCAAAAGGCCTGGGAGACAGTAATAGCCAAACCCAGATTGGCCCTGAGGCTTTTTAAGATTGGGGGCTGGGGGAAAATCTGTGAATTTGGTTTGCTTTCCATTAGTGAAAACTAGAATGTATTCGATAAGATAGAATCACCTGCAGACGTGCGGACATAATGGCTGAGAGATTTGGGGAGATTAGCCTCATCCTTTTCTAAATTCTTCCTTTCACTGCTAATCATATCATTGGCTGATTTACATATATGTAAATGTACCATCTAGACTGCAGGTTAATGGAGGTGGATTTTTAAAAATTATCGTGCATGTTTATTTGGGGCAGGAAGAGGAGAAGCCATGGCATGTATATGGAGGTCAGAGGACAACTTGCAGGAGCCTATCCTGTGGGTCCTCGGAACTCAGGTCATCAGTCTGGGTGGCAAGTCCCTCTACCCACTAAGCCACCTCACTGGTCCAAAGTGTGGGACTTTTGTACACCACCAAATCCTTTTGTACTTTTGTAAAAGGTCACCCACCTTTCAGAAGTGGGGAACTTGTTACTTGAGGGGAATTTTGAATTATTCATCTCTGTGGTTTAGGCCTCATGGTACTGGATTAAAAAAAAGAAGACAGAAAACTATGCCCCTTTCTTCCTTAATCTGTCCTCTCTGAAATAATTATTTTAAAAATGAAATACTTGGGACTGGAGAGAAGGCTGAGTGTATAGCAGTGCTCTACAAGTGTGAGGTCCTAGCATAGAGCGTGTGTGCTCTATGTATTGACAGGGGCAGAACCAGACAGATCCCCAGAGCTCACCTGCCAGCCACCAGAGCTGAAACAGTGAACTTCAAGTTCAGTGACTCTCTGTCTCAGGTATTAAGAGTGACAGAGGAAGATACCCAATGTCCTCCTCAGACCTCTTGCATGTCCCACAGATATGAAAAGAAAAGTTGAAATACTAACCTAGCTATACACATGACCTGTCCGTGACAGCTGGCCCAACTTCAGCCTCTGTATCCCCAAACTTATGTCCTCGGTGGGAGTACCAGGTCCTCTCTTGTCCCTACAGTAGTGTTTACTCTGTTGTGGTCCTCTGCAAGCATAGCCTTTGTGCATGGCCCATCCCCTTGGTGTCTGTACCACCTATACCCTTGGCATTCTGCCCTAGAAGCCCAGCACTCCCTCTGAGTCAGTCAGCTGTGCCACTGTAGTTCTATTCTATGTATTGAACTGACAATGGATTATCTAGAAAAATGAAATTCGGGCTAGAATGGGGGTGACTTGCATGCTGTGTCTCAGGCTCATTAATAACAGGCTAGTCAGTAAGTCCTGAATTGACAGAGTACACATGCACAAGATACATTTTAAGGCCCACTATTTTTTTTCTGGAGAAAGTAAATAAAAACAGTAAGGCTAACAGCAGTTACAGTCCCAGTATATCCAGACACCTTCATCCCCCACTCCCCGAATCCTGTCCTTGCCACACCTCCATGTTGAAATGGTGTTCAGCTCGTCTGCTCACGTGACTTCCCACAATGAACACCAGTAAACCACTAGAGTGTTGTTTATTCAGAGCTGTATAGTATTATGAGTTTGGTTTTGAGGGATACAGTATGTGTTCTATATTATAGTGTCTGACTGTAATAATTTTCTCCCTAGTTACAGAGAAGTCTACAGATTTCTGCCACTGCCATTCATTATCACATTCTAACCAGGTGGAGATGATCCCACCATGTAAATCATAAATAATTTTCTTTCTGGCAGTATAATGAGACATAGGAGGGTAAACAGCATTATATATCAAATGGATGTGTAATAAGGAAGGGGGAGAGGAAATGGTCTGTGTTGTTGAGGCAGTTACTTTTCTATTGCTGTGATAAAACAGGACAGACACAACTTATAAATGAAAGCATGCCATTGGGCTTACAGTTTTATAGGGTTAGAGTGTGTGAAGGCATGGCAGTAGGAAGGCCAAGAGCTCACATCTCAAACTGCAAGCAAGAGGTAGAAGGCAGGAGTCTGCTGAAACCTCAGAGCTCGCCTCCAGTGACACACCTCCTCCAACAAGGCCACACCTCCTCTAACAAGGCCACACCTCCTCCAACAAGGCCACACCCTCCCAATCCTTCCCAAACAGTTCCACCAACTGGGGACTAAGTATTCAAACATAGGAGTCTGTGGTGGGGGCGGGGAGGGGCAGTCTCATTCAAGCACCACAGTCACTTTCTGAGCTAGCTGTTTTATAGGTATATCTAAAAATCAACCTGACCATAAAGCCAGAGACCATGATCATTGAAGTAATTATCATTTTTCCATATCATTTCTTACGTAAGCAGAAACCGTAGCTGTGAGGACTCCTCGCTTGCTTCCGGCTCTTCCCGGTTTGCCCTCTGCTCTTACCCTCTAGACAGGGACAGTGTTCTACATGGCCTCAGAGTCTCAGACTACCTGGGTTGGAATTCTGCCTGGGATTTGTCAAGTGGCTTTATCACCTAGATATCAATCCGTTCCCCCAGCCTGTTAGGTCAGGGTAGCAAGCTGCTTGCTAGAGTAGCCTCGTGCATCCAGGTCAGACACCCAGGAGAGGCTCGCATATGCAGGGAGCCTTTGCATACCCGAGAGTTGGCTGTTGTTACCCAAATTCCTCCATACTTTGGCAGTGCTCAAGGTAGACAGGTACTATTAATGGGATATCCATGGTCCAGTCTTGTCTTCGGTAGCCATTGGCACTCTTGCATATCAAGGCATAGGATAGTAAAAGTAATACGAGAACTCTACCTTGGGGCCACGTACCATAAGCCCTCTAAGGAATCCAAACATGTCACTGACTAAATCCTCCCTCAAGCAGTTTGTGGTCTATCAGTAGAGAAGGGGTCTGTGCGGGGCAAAAATAACTGTGTGTAAACTCGCGATGCCCATATCCAGCTGATGGCGTTAAAGAAATCTGGGCCTGCTTCAGTTTCACAGGGACGGGGAGGCATCCTGGGCTATGAGTTAAGGAGAGTGGGGAATGGCAGCCTTGGTTGTAGCCACTGCATTTAGGGAAGTGCATACCCCCCAGCTGGAAGGGAATAAGCGCTGGTTTCTGTGGGTCGTGGAAGGGAACAAGGGTTCCCTCCAAGTCTTAAGGATGCTGTAACAAGGTTTTATCGTCATTGAGGTGCATTGCTTGCTCTCTTGAAAGAGTACCACAGCAGTATGCAAGGCTCCCCTGTCAAGAGAGGTTTCTGAACTCCTCGAAGCAAATCTGGTTGATCCCTTGGTAAGAAAGAGCAGCCGGTGGGAACCAGAGGTTGGAAAGACAGAGAGAAAAGCCTAGAGATGATGCCTGGGGTTGTAACTAGAAAGCTGAGTCTCCATCCTCACCCTGTGAGAAAGGAATGTGCTGAGAACTGTGCTCCTGGTTAGGCCTTTGAGAAATGGCCCAATGGCCACTTACTCTCCCTTCTCCCTTCCCACGGCGGCTCAGCCGATAATGGAACATTTCTGTCACAGACACCTACTTTTTGTTCGTTTTTCAAATCCATAACTGTTTTAGGCTTTCGTCTCTACAGTTTCAACTGTATGGTTGTTTTAAGAAGTATATGGTGTACGTGCAGATACCACGGAAGTCAGGAAAGGGTGTCAGATCCCCTGGAGCTGGAGTGAGATTTGGTTATGAGCTGCGGGAACCTGGGGCTTTTGCAAGAGCGGGAGTACACTAACCCCTAGCCTCCGTTTTTAAGTTTACTGTACAGTCTAGTGCTGGGGGTAGTAAATTGCTTTTTCATACTTAAAGACTCTTTGCTCTCCATAAAAATACATATAACCTCTATATATATATATATATATATATATATATATATATATATATATATATACTCATCAATGACTTATAGCTGAGACAATATCCTATGTGAAACTTCCTCTTCCAGTCAGTCACAGGGAAACTTAGAATCATCTCTTCATATAAGCATCTTGTAAAATAACTATAGGAAGGTCTTTAATGATATTTAGAGTATGTTACAGATATTTTTCTCCCATCTGAGGAAATCATCAAAGTGTGTGGAGCTTTGTATGGGCTTGGCTGGAAAGAAACTCGACGGCTATTCATTCCCTTTAGGCCCTCCTAGCTCTACATGAATTCTGCCATTTTTGTTATTCAGTTGTTAAACAGTCACTCTGACCCCTGAGCTGGCTCTGTATGGTTTTCAACATTAATGTTTTCATATTCAATATTTTTTTTGGTTCTTTTTTTTCCGGAGCTGGGGACTGAACCCAGGGCCTTGCGCTTCCTAGACAAGCGCTCTACCACTGAGCTAAATCCCCAACCCCATATTCGATATTTTTTATCTGTAATGCTTTAAAATGCCTAGTCCTGGACCAGAGCTTGGCCTTTTCAAATGAACGTCAGAGCTGGGGGAAAAGAAGCTGTTACTTCACCCTTCCACCATCTAAACCTTCCATTCTGCTGTGTTAGGCGATGAGGTGGGTGGAGCAACTCTGCTTCCGCCTCCAGCACCACAAAAACTAGTGGCTTGTCCCTCCTCAGCTCACAAACAAACTGAGTTCCAGACGGTGTGGTAGGTAGAATCTTCCCTGCCTGAGAACTAGATCTCTGGATGGTTCTCCTGGGGTTGCTGAGTGCCTTCCTCAGGACTGGATCTGAGACTGTTGGAGCTCAGGCGCTGGCAACACCTACACTTAACAAATGGGACACCTGAGGTGATGTCAGCTCCCAGTCAGAGCTCATTGCCACACTCAGTTCCACGAGGAGGAGGAGGTGGGCCGTTATCTATGGAAGAAAGTTTTCCCGGGGAGGCATGCGGCATGCGTGAGCACGGGTGAGGTGGGGGTAAGGCAGTTGTATGCCAGCTAACTGGTGCTAATGAGGCCACCTGTTCTCCTCTAACGACTCCGAGTCTTTCCTCCTTCACTGCTTAGGAGACTGACTCCTGCTCCAACTCCATTTCTACTTTCTCACTTCCTTCGACTCTTCTTCTCCCTGACTTCAATCTATAGATGACCTATCCTTACCCTCACTAAACCTGGCAGTTACCATCTCTCTCCCACTGTCTAGCTTCTCCAAGTTCTATCCACATTCTTCCTCGCCCTCCTGAACATTCTCGAAAGGAAGCTCCCAGGATAAATAAAAATCGGGACCTAGGGCATCCTATAGCCTCAGAGTACTCAGCTCTTCTCAGCACAGGCAGA
Organism: Rattus norvegicus; assembly: GCF_021556685.1. Lineage (NCBI taxonomy): Eukaryota > Metazoa > Chordata > Mammalia > Rodentia > Muridae > Rattus > Rattus norvegicus. The sequence continues at coordinate 77,735,005 of NC_141541.1, forward strand.
CGCAGAACCCACTTATACAGTCTCCCAGATTTCCAATTCTTAGTCAGACTGCAAAATGCAATGCTGTGGGCAGGCATAGGAGCACTCACAATAACTCAGAGTCATGAATAAATCTTGGTTGTCAAAAAGCAAATGTGTAGCCATTCCAACTCGTCTGCCATTAGAATTCCGCGAGGCAGCTGTCAGCTGTTTTCTTGTAATTAAACAGCCAATGAGCAGCTAATTAAGACATATGTGTACACAGAAGTGGAAGTGGGTATGTTAATGAACTGTAGGAATCAATTCATTACGTGAAAATTGTCAAAAGACCAAACATCAGATCAGTATTGCAGCCTGTGCTTCATGCAGAAGCAGCCCCAAGTGGGAGGGACCTCCAAGTCCAGGGCAAGACTCCCAAGTACCCTGCTACCACACAGCTCAGTGGCCAGCTAGCCCACATGCTTGAGTGAAATCAGTAATAACCCCAGTGTAAAAAGTCACTGATATTTCAAAAAAAAATAATGAGCTAGATCTAGCAAACTAATTTTCCCGCCTGAGTAGAGGTGCAGCCTTTGAGACCCTGTATCACCCTCAATTCCACCATTATCGGTAACTTTCACTACACATCTAAGAAGTGGGTTAGGGGGGCTTATTTTTTCAATCTGCCCCTCATATTTCATATGTCTTCATGATAAAGTGCTTGCTACACAAGTTTGATCCCCAATAACGCATGCCTAAACTCCCCAGAGAATCCCTGAGGCCAGCCTAGCCTAACTGGTTAGTGAGCCATAGGGTCCAGTGAAAAGTCCCTGTCAGGGAGGGAGGGAGGGAGGGTTACAGCTCCTGAGGATTGATGCCCAAGGTTGACCTTTGGCACAGTCGCCACAAAAGCAAGCCTTTGGAATAAGATGCACCCAGAATCTAGAACTCAAATCTAGCACCTCCTGTCATCTGCTTGCTCTGAGGTCTTGAACATACAGCTCTATTTCTCTGAACTTTAAACCTGAACATACAACAGATATGCAAGTGGCTACCTTACCTACAGTTGAGGGGGTGTCCTCCGCAGCACCTAGAATGGTGCTCAGACTGTTCCGGGGCCCTCTGCCCGATCCCACCCTGCCATGCATTCAGCAGCAGGTATCTGAGTTAACTGCAATGAGGGGTAGAGTCAGGGCAGGAGTGAGCCTGGGAGGGGCCGGCTCAGAAAAAGTCCCAAAGAAGGGGTGGGGAGGAGATTCTGAGTTTCCAGGCAGTAGAAGATGGAGGTCCTTTAAAGAGCTAGAACACAGCTTGGTCTGTGTCGGACTTTGGGAGGAGGACTGAGTCTGGGAGAGAGATGCTTGCCTATCAGGAGGGTGAAGCGCTGGGGTCTGGCAGGCAGGGAGGGGACTCCAGGGACAGGTCTTAGGATTCGAGTCTGAGTGTGTACTCAGATTAGGACGGCAGAAAGGAGCTGTTGAAAGCCTACTACGGTTTCAACATGAAACAGGGTTGAGAATTTCCACTCCGAATAAGAGATCAAGGCAGGAGACACACATTTCTGAACTCCACATCTTTGTTAGTGGAGGTGGGAACACCTCCGCCAAACTGTTGAGTAAATTTCAAATTCTGGACGAAGTGCTTCCATTTTTGTACGCTATTCCCAACCGCATGACCACCGCTTGGACACAGTCTCAGGTTCAGTCTGCACCGGGCCACTTTATTACTTGTCAGTTTAGACAGCCACCAAAAGTAGTAGCCGTCAACTGAGCCCCAAAGTGTAGCATATGCCAGTTTCTGTGGTGTAAATACTCCACTATTGCAGGCACCCCAGTGCGCCAGCTTGCTGGGGGGTCAGGAAGAAATAACCAGTACTTCAGCATCTCCAACTGCTGCCACCCGTCTGACCTACTGGACCGCACCCATTATAATAAATTAATCATCGTTTTTAGTGGTGTTAGGCTTAACAACTGGATTGGATGAATTTCCTGGCATTTAGTATTCACCTCTTGAATACAGTAGGTGAGCTTTCTGTGGTGAACATCCTGGCTCTAGTCCTAACCCAGGGAGTGGAAGAAGGCCCCACCCAATGGTCTGATTTCATATATATGACCATTTTGTTTCCTCAAAAGTATGGAGCAATAGACACATCATAAATGAGACTCAAAAATGCACCTTAAAGACAACCTCAGCAGCTAAGAGCTTGCATTCCTCTTCCAGAGTTTAATTCCCAGCACCCGCTTAAGTGACTCAGAACCCTCTGTAAACTCTAGGGAATCTCATGCCCTCTCCTGGCCTCTAGACCCTGCACTCAAGTGTACAGCCCACACCCAGGGACACACATGCATAATAATTTTTATTTCTTATATTTTTGCGATTATAATAGATACTTCATTTCCCTTTCCTCACTCCAGACTGTCCCATCCATTTGCCCTTCCTTTCATTGTTTAATTAATTTCAATTAATTTTCATTCTGCATTTTGATAATTTCAATAAATAATTAATTCCAATAATTTTAATCAATTAGTCTTTCTCTTCATTAACTGTTGTTTCACACACATGCATACTCCTATATATTCCTAAGCACATCGGTCCATACTATGTTACATGTTTCAGGGCTCTCCGTATGATATCGCATAAGCAGCTGATGTGCCATTCCCTCTCATAGTGTTCTCTGGCTGCCTGTGGTTCTCTGTGTCTGGCTGAAGCCTCTTCGGTCTTCTGCTGCCCATGTTACCATGCCTTATTGGTGCCCCTGTTCAGCTCATGTTCAGGCAGTCATACCGGTGAGACCATTTCACATCGCTCAGATTCGTGATTTCCCGTGAACTGTATCTCTAAAGGTAGCAGATCTGTGTCGCATTGTCAAAACCTTCGTGGGTGATTCCATCATGTCACCGGTTAAGGGAAATAGGGCCGGATAATCGTTCAACTCCCTCCAGCACTCAAGGCCCTATTGGTGTTACATTTTGAAGGGCTGCGTGACAGCCTATAGCCACTAGGTGGTGGTAGTGTGCCACAATCCAAGCCTCTCCTGCCCGAGGTTGATCATGGTGACTCTTAGCTGAAGTCCACCATGTCTAGAATGGAACTACTTCTCTTCAAGTGTTTGGGCGTATCTTTTGGTACTAGTAAAGTTACATGGAGATGTTGTTAATTTCTTTCTTGACAGTCCTTGACTTGAGTGCTGGCTTTGTGATACACATTCCGCTCAGAGCTTTACTACAGGCTGCTCAACCTCAGAAACTCATGTCTCAGAGGAACCTTCTCTAGGACGTGCTCCAAGCAGGCAAGATCCTGCTTCTCACTCAGCTGCCCCCCCTTAAGAAGCAAGGAACCCCCTAAGCTTTCTATGTTTTTTTCTCACTTCTAATTCTCTTCTCCTATGGACTCTAAAGCTTTACTTGTTTAACTTGTATAACTTCCTAGACATTTAAACCGCTCAGAAATCTCTCCAAGGAATATTGGGGTAGGTTTTTAAAGAAGGCAAGGGGATAGGAGACAGCTCAGTGAGGTGTTGGCCATGTAGACACGAGGACATGAATTAAAAGCCAGGCATGGTTGTGAGCATGTGCTACCCGTCCCCATGCTGCAGAGGGAGGGAGCAGAGACAGACAGATGCCTGGGCCCACTGATCAGCCAGCCTAGCCTAATCTTGAGTTCCCATGAGCAGCCCAGTCTCAGAACACAAGGTAGGGAAAGACACAAAAGTCTAAGGTGAACAACACCTGAGAGGCAAACCTCAGATTTGGCCCCGGAGTCCACACACGTCGGGGAAAACAGACAAAGAAGGCAAAGTACTCAGTCTTTCTGAAAATGCAAGTTCAGTTTGACCGAGTCAGGACAGCCTTTCCAGTGCCTCCCTAGAAAGCTCCACCAGAGCCCTCCCATAGGGAATGGGGTATTTGTCCCTGAGGATGGAACTCTGTCATCTTTGTCCAAGAGAATGGCCTTGTCCTGGTTCTCAGCGCTGCCCTCTCATAGCTGCTGAGCAAGCGTGTTCTTGATGGACTCGCCTGAAGAACAATGTGAGGTGAAGAGGGTTTGTCTGCTGAGTTTTGCCTTCCCAACTCCGTATCTAGGCAGACAGCTTGGAAGCCAGTGGCAAGCTCCAGGTGTTGCCCCCCGCCTCCAACCCTAGACATACAGAATGCTGTGTTAATTTTCCTCGCAGTTTACAGCCCGGTTCACTCAGACATCCCCAATGAGCACAACTGTGAGCCCTTGCCCTGAGTTTCATTGCTGTTCACTCGTGAATGAGCCGGCTTGTGCTATGGGTGGGGTAGGTAAGACAACCAAAGGAGACTACTGCCTCGGGCAGAAAGGGAGATGCTGGAATTGCAGACTGATTCCTCCTGTGGCTCCCGCCCCACCTCAGCTGCTGTAGTAGACTGAGTTGATAAGATGCTTGTACAGTGGCGGCCTGGGCCAGCTGAAGGAACAAATCTAAGGGAAAATCTTAAAGGAGACAAGAGTGTTCTGGAGAGAAGTTTGGAAAAAAATCTCTGCCCTGGCTTCCTGGGAGTGGGGTTTTGAGCAAGTCCTCCCATCTCAAGAGGTCCTTTTACCCTTCACACAAATAAAATAAAATAAAAATTTAAATCCCTGTGAAAGAAACGTATAGGGTGTAGCCAGTGGAATCGATAAATGGACAGAGACCAAAGTGACCACCCATGGAGTTGACCTCTTAGTGTGTTTTTAAAATATCTCTTCTTGGCTTCCTTCCAGTGAATTCTAAGAAAACTATTCCCTCTCCCATTTTACCAGGGAACACACATGCACGTGGCTTTAAATATTTTGACAGTGGCTGCTTTCCAAGACACTGGACTTTCCATACAGAGTGGGTTAGAGGAGCCTAGCTCACATGCATCTAACTTACTGAGCTTGGTCCACGCAGACCCCAGGCCTTACACAAAACTAATCATGAGGCCAGTGATGGCAGATTTCCAGTGCCTTACACACCTGTCCGTTGGCCTGTAGAGAAATAATCAGGAAGCAAAGAGAAAGAAGAGTCGCTCGTGGCTCCACTAGCCGAGACCAGCAGTCCTTCTCCTTGAGGGGCATAATTTTTCATAGTTTCTTTTCCATCAAATATGGGAGTGCTCTCTCACTCTCAGACTGGATTACACCAGCCTTAGATCTTTAGCCAATTTTATCACCTTTTTATACTAAGATTTTTCTGAAACGTGATTTCAGTGGTCACCCAACTCCACAGTATGAGTGCGTACTAGAACTGAAGTCAGTCATTATTGGGCATCTAACCTTCTAGAGAGAGAGCATCCTCTGAATGAATCTTGTACCTCTTTTCTCTAGAAAAAGATTCCCGGCTTACAGGACAAGCACATTTTACTTCTGACCCTAATAATTCTGATACAGTAGTCAAATCTGCCTCTAGAAAAATCTGCTGGCTGAAGCCTATCAATATTTTGACATTCTTTCTTCCATTTTCCCTTTACTCCCTGCCCCGCCAATGTCCCCTTGGTTGGAGACCATCTGTCTTTATCGTTAACGACAGCCCTGAAGATGGCCATTCTCTCCTGTACCCTTCGTGGTTCTGCTTCACACAAGCAATTCCTTTGTTGTGTTTTTCTTTTGCCCAGGTTAAGATACCATTGAAAGAACACACACACACACACACACACACACACACACACACACACACACACTGGCACGTACTTTGGAAGTTATGAAATATGCTTCTAAGTAGCACATGTGTTGCATGAGAAATCTATGGTGGATTAGAACATATTTTTTAAGTCAGCCATAGTGGGAATATTACACCCATGCTAAGCCTGTGGGTTTCTCCTACCAAAAAAAAAAAAAAAATCACTGAAAAAAAGCTTGCACTCTCTAGTCCGCATACTGTAAGTCAGGAAGTTAATAAACACACACCTTGAGGCCAGCAGCTCCCATGTGACTCCACACCTCCTCATCTCCAGTATGTGAGAAGCTGGTGACCACCACACTGGACCTAATCCTAAAGGCCATGACTCTAAACACTGCTGACTCCCAGCCAGCAAGGACGGAGAATTCACAATGTAACTAATCCTTGAAGTATTCATTCCACGTGTCATCTGTTTGCACCAATAGGCTCAGACTTGGAGAGTGAGAGATGGCCAAACAGCCAGAGGCTTGAGTGGTAGAGAGAAAACGCCACAGCACACTACAGCACACCCAGACAGAAGCCAGCTGGGTGCAAACACATTTCCCTTAATTCTGGGCAGCCCAGAAAAAAGGTGTTTATCTTACCAAAAAGTGTTTTGGAGGCTGGGGAGATAGATGGCATCATGGGACGTGACACTTGCTGCAGGAGCATGAGAACCTGAGTTTGAGTCCCCAGCACCCACATAAAAAGCCAGGCATGACATAGGCACCTGTCATCCCAGCACTGCGGGAAACAGACGGGAGGCTCACTGAGACTTGCAACCCATCCATTTCAGGTACAGTGAGAGACCCTGTTTCAACGAAATGAGGCAGTGTGACATCAGAACACTCCCTGTGGCCTCCGCATGGGACATACATGTGCACACACAAACAACAGGCACATACCTTTGTGTATACCTCCACACATGCACCAAAAGAAAAGCTATTTTGGAGATGCAGGTTAAAGGTGAAAATCCTGGGGTTGGGGATTTAGCTCAGTGGTAGAGCGCTTGCCTAGGAAGCGCAAGGCCCTGGGTTCGGTCCCCAGCTCCGAAAAATAGAACCAAAAAAAAAAAAAAAAAAAAAAAAAAAAAGGTGAAAATCCTTTGGCGTCATTCCAGCAAGCACACAGCCTTGATCCCCCTGATCATGCATCTTTTACACAGGCAATTGGGTGGAAGTTAAAGGAAGTTTTGCATGGGTAAGGGATGGAGGATTAGGCTCTGGGGGTTAATTTTACTCAAGGAAAAAGAAGCGACTTTAATTTCATTAATGGTCTCCTGGACGATTCTGCTCCAAGCTTAACCCTCCATTAAATATTAATGCTACTCGGTGCCCGATGCTTAGCACCCAGCCTTTGGATATCACTGCTGGAGCTGACACTAACCTGTTCCGTGTTTACAACTGAATCACAGGGCTTTTTCAGGAGAAGTCAGCAGAGCAATGCCACCTACTCCTGTCCTCGGCAGAAGAACTGTTTGATCGATAGGACCAGCAGAAACCGCTGCCAGCACTGCCGGCTGCAGAAGTGCCTGGCTGTGGGGATGTCTCGAGATGGTGAGCCTCTCTCATAGCTGCAGTGGGACAAATGCATGGTGTGGGGCAAGCACTCACGTGACACGGAGCTGCTCCATCAGGGGAGGGTCTCTCCACCCTTTCCCAGACCCCTGTGGCAGCTTTCTGCAACCTACAGCACTTCCTGTATCCGTGATCTCCTGGAATCAGCTAACTAGCTGGTGAGGGTAGACAGAGAAACGTCATGTTAGTCAGAACAGCTTCAGGCTGTCGACATTTCAGAAACTACAGGTGCGTGTCATCTGAGAGCTTTCGTGCAGGAAACCCAAGCCAGGACAGATTGGTACTGGCCTTTTGCTGGTAAGTCTATTGGCACTTGGCAGGAAGTAGTTCTTACGGTAACTGGGTCATCTGAAATGCCTGCCAGAGTCAAATTTTGCACCTTCCAAACGTGCGAAACTAGTGAGGCTCGGTGATAGTTGTCCTTTTTTCATTGAGAAGGCATGACAACTAGGGATGGGCCACTTTCCAATTACAGAGCATCCCAAGATCCCTCCGTGAAGCCGCTCTGAAGTGCACCGAGTAACGCCAGGATTCCAGACAGAATCCACGCATGGAAACTGGCAGGAAGTGCAGTGGGTCCATTTTAAGGGCTTTTCTGAGTACACTAACTGACCGTCTCCAGAGATGTCCTTGGGTGTGGGGTGTCGTCTGCCCTTCCTACCACCCGCTGTTCTTAGGGCCACCAGAGCCACACAGGTTCAAGCTCACTTTCACTACCTATCCTGTGAGTCTTTTTGCAGCTTTGTCCTCCTGACAGTTAGGTATGTCTCCTGCCTGCCTGTTACCAATGCGTTTCCTTAAAAGCTGGTCCCAGCAACTGGATACAATGGTCATCTTATTAAGACGAAAGTTAAAGTATAATTTTAGAGCTAGAGCAGAAGCTTTACTCCTGGGGTTTTCTAAAATAGCCTTTGCCCCTCCCCAAATTAAGTATTTTCAGGACGGTGCCTTATATATGTATGTCATAAAATACTATAGGTTGTTGTGAGAAATCTATTTCGAGGTTTATAAAATTATATACCCATTTTGTCGTCCAGTCCCATCTGAGCTGTGGAAGCTCCAAAATGGCTGAGATCCTAGTTTGTTCCCTCTGTATAAAGGATAGCACATCCTCCCCCTGGCAAGAGGAGTCCACCAGCTGGTCAGTGGAGTGGGTTCTCGGTTCCCAACTGCATTTTCATCTCCCCTGCCTTCTGCCCCTCTGTCACTCTGACAGTGCTGGAGTAAATGAGTTCATCCCCCCAATCAGGAATCAATTTAACCGTAATCAATTAGGAGAACTAAATCCCTCCAGCAGAAAGCTTCATCTACAGAGTGCCTAGACAAGGGGGCAGGGGGCCAACACCCTCGGTGGGAGAAATCAAACCAGGAAAAATGTTTTCTATATCTGGGTGAGTGTTTCAGTAGAAAAGACCCGAGAGACAGTGAGGCAGGAAGCTGCTGCCAGCCACCCTTGCCGCCTTTAATATGAGGCCCAGTCCTGAGGAGAAGAGCCATAGCTACAGACCCTCCCCAGGGGCTCTTACAGGCCTTGCCCTCCCTTGTTCTTTTTACCTGAGGCTAAATAATTATAGAGAAAAGTATCAATTAATGATAGATCTGGTTAAGATGCCGGGGTTTGTGCCTTAACTACTTGAGAGACAGAGAGGATGACAGCTTGCATCTGGGAGTTCAGGGCCAACCTGGGCAACACAGTGAAATGGCCCCCATCTCCAAAAAGAAATACAGACAAGGCCATGACAGCCTACAGCTCTCATAGGTCAGGCCGACTCAGACATACAATTCTGGAAACTATAGATGGTTTTACCATGAAGAGCCCCAGATCCAGCTGGGCATTGTCATCCTTAGACACAGAACAGAAAGAATACATAGTAAAAGGTGAATCTCTGCATCTCTGCCTGTCAGTTCAAACACTACAAAGTAAGGGGCCGGTCTGGGCCGGGCCATGTGGTATATATAAAGTGAACGGATCACTACACCACAGAGCTAGGTGGACCATGCCTGTAATCCTAACACAATACTCAGGAGGCTGAGGTGAGGTGTCCACTAGTTCAACCTCGTGGGACCCTGTCTCAAAAAGAAAGATCAAAACATTATATTCTTAGTGAGCCTAAGGGTACAAGACTACAAAAAACAAGGATGGGTTGCCTGGGCTAGCTTGCAAAAAAAAAAAAAAAGTATCACCCCCGGTGATGTGGTGGGGGTGGGGGTGGGGGGAGGGGACTTGAAGTTGTTCTTGCTTTGTGGGCGACCTGCTTCTGTGCTGACTTGCTCTGAGACATTCTAGAAAGCTGAAAGCTCTGAGAGGACAACTCTGCACGGTTCAAGGTGTGCTTTACTTTCTCTCTGCCCAGCTGTCAAGTTTGGCCGGATGTCCAAGAAGCAAAGAGACAGCCTGTACGCCGAGGTGCAGAAGCACCGGATGCAGCAGCAGCAGCGAGACCACCAGCAGCAACCTGGGGAGGCTGAGCCGCTGACGCCCACCTACAACATCTCAGCCAATGGGCTGACGGAACTGCATGATGACCTCAGCACCTACATGGACGGCCACACCCCCGAGGGCAGCAAGGCCGACTCAGCTGTCAGCAGCTTCTACCTGGACATCCAGCCCTCCCCAGACCAGTCGGGACTGGACATCAATGGGATCAAACCCGAACCCATATGTGACTACACACCAGCATCTGGCTTCTTCCCCTACTGTTCCTTCACCAACGGAGAGACTTCCCCAACCGTGTCCATGGCGGAACTAGGTAAGGCGGTGTGCGTGCTGCCTCTGGCTTGCTCTTGGCGTTCCCTGTGACGTAAAAGGGGTACAAGGGACTGACCTCTCTGATGGGCAGAATTTCCCCTCCACCTTTCCCAAGATTCAGATGCCAGCCTCGCTGTCTGATTGTTTCCCATGGTGTTCGCCGCAAATGTACCGTACTGGAGCTAGACAGGATGTGTGTAAGCAGCCTTTCCTCCACAGTTAGCGCAGGAGAAGGCCACCTGAACTGGGTGTTCACTTAGACTCCAGGTATATTCCCTTATGCCTAAGGTCACACACATACACAGACTCCACCAGCCAAATCTAAGCCAGAGGCAAATTTTGGTAATTTTAAAGTCTTTAAATTGGTTGCTAACATTTTAAAATTTTTTAATTGACACTGGACAGCTGTGTGTCATTTGGGACATTTATGTCATGAGGACAGTGTGCCATTTCAATACATGTGCACGTGGTGTAATAATCAGCCAAGGGCATTTAGCAAATCTATCACATCGAACACTTAAAATTGAGTTATGGGTGAGCATTCAGAAGCCTCCTTTCCACCATTTTCAAAAGGACGGCCATATTGCCATTATCTGGGCCACCCAACTGTAGAGCCTCATGTGACAGTTTGTTCCTCTTACAGTTCCAACTGTACCATGCACCTGTTGCCCATTCTCTCAGTCCCAGCCCTGCCCTGCTAAACTTGAACGCTTACAAGAAAAATCAGCTGATAAGCTGATTCGTGGGGGATTTAATTTTTTAAATTACATTGGGCCAATATTTGTGAACACCAGTAAACCGCTGGTATCCTTGGGGGATGACCCATCTGGGGTCCCCTCAGGTAACCAAGCTTTGCTGCACTGGTGTGAATTGTAAATGTCTGAGGTAACTTTACCTCTGAACTTGTCCGGATGTTTTAAAGATGACCATTGGTGGCAAAACTGGTAAGATTTCATACAGGGCTCACTTTGCCAAAAGGAAGAAAAGAAAAAGGTAAAAATGAATAAATAAATAAATAAAATAAATAAATAAATAACAAAACAAACAAAAAAACCCCAAAGATGCAAACACCTCTGTTTTCCTCTTGTCAGAGAATGGCCATTTCTGGGGAGATGCTGGTCTAGAAACGCTGACGGCACAGACAATGGGAATGTTTCCTTCACATGCATTAGGCTAACACCCTCTCTATATTTAATCAATTTTTTAAATATAGCACTATTATTAGAAGAAAACCTTTGATAAGAGCCTTTATAAATGATCTTCTGTTCCCAGTGATTCTGCACGTGGGGTTATTATATTCCTTTGGGATATTTCAATTAGCTGCTGCAGAGACCAGCGAGCTGCGATGGGGGCCCGAGGTCGTAAAGAACCAGCGGGTTCTGACTTGAGCACAGAAACCCTCGGTTTACAGCCATAAAGGCTGTGTGCTTTAGATGGCACCTCCACCTCTGTACCCCATAAAACATCATATATATAGATATATATGAAAATTTATATTTCCAGTCCAGAGTCTCCAAATAGAACAAATTGAACGTTCTCGACGGTTTTTCCACAAGCATCTCTTTATGGATCTAAATTTAAATCCTCGGGAGCTGGGGCTCTTTCAGCTGCTCTTTGACCACCGCGCAGCACTAACAGTGCACCACCGCTCTTTTGATTAGCAGAGGAACCTCTGAACTCAGAAGCCATGCTGAGCAGAGAGAGGTTTGGTTTTTTCCCCCCTGAACTAGAACAAGCAGCCCCCCCTCTTTTTTTTTTTTTTTTTTTTTGCCATGGAATCTTGGTTGTCTGAACCTGAAGCAGAACTATAATGAAAATTAAACTTTCAAAAGTGAATAAGGGTTTGATCGAAAGCTGACACGTTCCCACGTAAAGTGACCTGGCTCACCCCATGCCTGCTGCCTCTCTGCCGTGGCGACAGTGAACCTGCGTGTTTGCCTGCCAGCTAGTCCGTGCTGAAACAGGTCCCCGGAATTGAGTCAAAGCCTTACCTCAGCACATGGTATATTTTGGCTAAAAGTTCACAAATCCCTGAATAGGGCTATAAAGGGTCAAGCTGGTGCCCTCGAGTCTGTGGACACACCTGTACTGTCACTTCCCACTGGGTCTGGGAGCCATGGGTTATAGCATTTTCCAAGATCAAGTGACTCAAATAGAAACCAAGCTGAAAACTGAATTAGAATTCTTCCGAAAAGGGGTATTTTCTAACCCATTTGTGTGTCAGGCTGGTTCAAGGGAGCTGAATGTGGCATAAAATGGCCTAAGACTGGCTGAACCCTCTTCAAAGCTGCCTTCTATTCTGTGAGGTTTTCTGCATAGCCTATGCCCTGTGGTCCCTTCTCCCAGTTAGTTATTCATTTTACACCCCATTTGCTGCCCCCGCTCCCCAGTCCACCCCTCACACAGTCCCTCCTCCGCCCTTCTCCCTTTCTCCTCTCGGAAGGTTGGGAGCCCCTCTGGGCATCCTGACCTTCTTGGAGGCTAAACTTTGCCATCAGGATTCAAGCAAGTGCAGCTGCACGGTAGGAGAGTAAGCCCTGCATGAACATATCCTGAGTTCAGTCCCATCTCTCAACAACTATACGTGCAGAATTTGAGCAGCACAGGCCTTCATCCTTGACTAGGAAATCTTGCCCTTGGCATTCAGCTAGTCCTGAATCATGCATTCTGGATAAACACCCAAGGTTCATTTTATAAAAAGTGCTAACTGGGTTTGTTACAGCGACCGTTAGTGATGAGTGAGACAAGAACCGGTCCGTGTGGGTCGTGGCCCCTCCCAGCTTCGCAGTTGGTTGTAACCCACTGAGCCACACAGCCCACAAGCTGCAACTGTCCCTCGTGGCCATTCACATGTCTATAAAGGTTTGCACAAACTCTGAAGCCAGAGCTCTGCCTCTGGACAACTGCAACACTCTTGCCTCAGGTGCCTAGCCAAAGAAACGGGGCACTGTCACCTTCCTTCCTCTTCTGGATATACATATTCCGCCACACCGCAGCTGCCGTGTAAATGTTAATTACTGATGCTCTCGATAAAAACAAGATGCACTTAACATAGGTGATACCAAAAGTTCTGTCCTACCCTCGGGTCTAAGAGGAATCTTAGACGTTGGGACTTCGCACTGGAAGGGCTTAAAGATTGTAACACACACTGCATAATTAATGTGGAAAAATTGAGATTTTTCTCGCTCCCCCCCCCCCCCCCAGTAAGCTTACAGCTTTGCATTGAGCCTCATCCACAGCTGTCCCTGGTCGAGTGCTGTCAATCCAAGGGTAGCAGGTGGAACACACCTGGGTACCTCGTCAGCACCAAAACTGTGAGGGTTGAGGAGGGAGACACTCACTGTGTCCCAGAGCAAGAAAAATAACTGAGCTGCGGTGCTTCACCCAGAAAGTTTGTCTCCTGACTCCTAGGTTTTAGTCCCTCACCATCCCCACCTAGCCTGAGAACCACACTAACTTCTGACATCTTATGCAACCTGGTTATACTATCCTTTGCTGAAAGGGACGTTTAGAAATAGTGAGGGGCTCTTAAAAATATTGGCCTTGCTAGATCCATTATGAACTGGAATCAGAAACTGCCTGAACGGTTGTCCCCATGTAGCTGCTGCCCCCTGCTGACCTGCTCTGTGCACTGCATTAGTCATTGTCCCTTCCTATTGGCTGCAGTAAAAGCCCCACATAGGTCCAGGCATAAGCCATTTCTGCAGTGCTAGGAATCGAACCTAGGGTCTTGAGCAGGGCAAGCAAGCACTCTGCCTCTGAGCAACATCCTCAGCCCTGAGTAAAATTTAAGATAGAGCTTCACTCAGTACCCCAGAAACTCACTGTCACTTAGGCTGGTCTTGAACTCGTGGCAATCCTCCTGTTTCGGCTTCCCAAGCACTGAGATTACAGGCATGTAGCACCATACTTGGCTCCCAGTAACTTTGGTTAGGACCAATTGAAACCAGGTATTGACCATAACTGGTAAAGACATAGGGATGAGCAATGTGTGAGCTCTACAGCGCCCCCTGGAGCTCATCGTTTTAATTGCAAATCTTGGTTTATAGTCTAGACCCTGTCCTCCACAGTGAGAGCTCTTTATCTGAGCGTTCATTTTCTCCTTTCCAACACCCATACTTTTTATCTTAATGAGCAGGCTTCTCTGCCTCTCCTCAGGTCTGTCTCCTTGAAGTGCTTTCTTTTGTTTACGTTCGATTTCTTTTTCTTTTTTTAAAATACTATTTATCCAGGCTGTTCTGTTACCTGTGTGTTGCCAGACAGAGCTGTTAGGGTTTATTATGTTTCTGTGTCTCCAAGGAGACTCTGGTTTCAGATCGTGTTTAGGGGAGCTTGCTGTTTTCACACACAGCCATGTCTCCTCCTGTCTGACGGAAGCCGGAACGTGTTTATAAACAAGCAGACTCTGTCGCTATTGTTGCCAGCCTTGCGTTCCATGCCATCCTAAGTGGCTTGCCTGCCGTGGACTCGAAACCCTGGGAACATGATCATTTTTCAGTATGATTTGATGTTTGCCAACTCCCAGCAATTCTTTCCAATTCATTTTTTTGGAGATAGGATTTTTGCTATGTAGGCATGTTAGCCTAGAATGTTCTATGTAGATCAGGCTAGCCTCAAATACATGTCCATCCTCCCATGTCTAACCCAATTTAAGTTATAGACATGTACTATCATGGCCAACATTTTAAATATTCCTTGAGTCACCCTTCTGTTCTCTGACATTGATTAGCATGCAAACTCTGTCCACATTTTATCAGCTATCTACCTGGTCCTCCTACCCCAGCCTTTCTAGAAAGGCCCTAAGCACAAAACTGCCTGTACCCTGTCCCCAGATGCAATCAATCTTCAATACCTCAGCTTTCCTGCCAGGGTTCTGCTTAGTCCTGTTATATCATATCCCAACTCAATCCTAGATATCCAAGATCCTAGAAGGTGGGCTCCTAGCCAGCTCTGTCTGCTTTAACCCCATCAAATCTGTCTGCCCCTCACAAATGCCACACGTGTTCCTTCATCCACTTCTACATAGAGCTCATATCCCTCCCGACCTAACCGACCCCTCCTGCCAACC